>NW_027190968.1:0-21002 GCF_040958095.1 Procambarus clarkii
CAATATTTTAACGTTTATCATCTCCTTTTCCTTCATGTGATTTAAACAAAATATCATCGAATTAGGCAATATTTTGCCGTTTTCCACGTTTTTGTGAATTTTCCGTCCATGGGTATTAATTCAAATATATATACGATAAAAATGATGCAAACACATAATTGATTAGATAATAACCTTAAATACTTCATTTTCAATCATCTATTTGTTTCTCGTTAAAATACTGAGTAAGATATTGAAAAGGGGAGAAGTTCGGTTTTTATTGCATATATCGACGTTTCAGCCGGATTAGAGCGGTTTTACGTGTACATCTTCCATCGTTAATATAAACGGAAAATCAAGAACATTATAGTTAATTCTAATGAAAACACATTGTTTTTTATCATTTGTATTGGAAACAACATTGTCATATGTCTTTCCTTGGATCTAAATAATACGAAACCTCGCTCTATGATTTGAAGTTAAATCCTCAAATATGGTTATATAGTGACTTTTTTCACGTTTTTCATGTAGTTTGATATTACGTAAATATATTCATTTTTACCAATATTTCGATACTATTTCATGTAGTATCACGATATGTGATTTGGCCTTCAAATCTCAGAATTTCGTATAATATTGCATTTTAAGCAAGTTGTCTTGCATTTTGTTTCGTACGAAAAATCATTGAATATAGCAATATTTTAACGTTTATCATCTCCTTTTCCTACATGTGATTTAAACAAAATATCATCGAATTAGGCAATATTTTGCCGTTTTCCACGTTTTTGTGAATTTTAAGTCCATGGGTTTTAATTCATATATATACGATAAAAATGATGCAAACACATAATTGATTAGATAATAACCTTAAATACTTCATTTTCAATCATCTATTTGTTTCTCGTTAAAATACTGAATAAGATATTGAAAGGCGGAGAAGTTCTGATTTTATTGCATATATCGACGTTTCAGCCGGAATAGAGCGGTTTTCGTGTACATCTTCCATCGGAAATATAAACGGAAAATCAGGAACATTTTAGTTAATTCTAATGAAAACACATTGATTTTTATCATTTGTATTGGAAACAACATTGTCATGTCTTTTCTTGGATATAAATAATACGAAACCTCGCTCTATGATTTGAAGGTAAAATCCTCAAATATGGTAAAATAGCAACTTTTTCACGTTAATCATGTAGTTTGATATTACGCAAATATATTCATTTTTACCAATATTCCGATCCTATTTCATGTAGTATCACGATATGTGATTTTCCCTTCAAATCTCAGAATTTCGCGTAATATTGCATTTTAAGCAAGTTTTCTTGCATTTTGTTTCGTACGAAAAATCATCGAATTTAGCAATATTTTGACGTTTATCATTCCCTTTTCCTTCATGTGATTTAAACAAAATATCATCGAATTAATCAATATTTTGCCGTTTTCCACGTTTTTGTGAATTTTCCGTCAATGGGTATTAATTCATATATATATATACGATAAAAATGATGCAAACACATAATTGATTAGATAATAACCTTAAATACTTCATTTTCAATCATCTATTTATTTCTCGTTAAAATACTGAGGAAGATATTGAAAAGGGGAGAAATTCGGTTTTTATTGCATATATCGACGTTTCAGCCGGATTAGAGCGGTTTTACGTGTACATCTTCCCTCGTTAATATAAACGGAAAATCAAGAACATTATAGTTAATTCTAATGAAAACACATTGTTTTTTATCATTTGTATTGGAAACAACATTGTCATATGTCTTTTCTTGGATCTAAATAATACGAAACGTCGCTCTATGATTTGAAGTTAAAATCCTCAAATATGGTTATATAGTGACATTTTTCACGTTTTTCATGTAGTTTGATATTACGTAAATATATTCATTTTTACCAATATTTCGATACAATTTCATGTAGTATCACGATATGTGATTTGGCCTTCAAATCACAGAATTTCGCATAATATTGCATTTTAAGCAAGTTTTCTTGCATTTTGCGTCGTACGAAAAATCACCGAATTTAGCAATATTTTAACGTTTATCATCTCCTTTTCCTTCATGTGATTTAAACAAAATATCATCGAATTAGTCAATATTTTGCCGTTTTCCACGTTTTTGTGAATTTTCCGTCAATGGGTATTAATTCATATATATATATACGATAAAAATGATGCAAACACATAATTGATTAGATAATAACCTTAAATACTTCATTTTCAATCATCTATTTGTTTCTCGTTAAAATACTGAGTAAGATATTGAAAAGGGGAGAAGTTCGGTTTTTATTGCATATATCGACGTTTCAGCCGGATTAGAGCGGTTTTACGTGTACATCTTCCGTCGTTAATATAAACGGAAAATCAAGAACATTATAGTTAATTCTAATGAAAACACATTTTTTTTATCATTTGTATTGGAAACAACATTGTCATATGTCTTTTCTTGGATCTAAATAATACGAAACCTCGCTCTATGATTTGAAGTTAAAATACTCAAATATGGTTATATAGTGGCATTTTTCACGTTTTTCATGTAGTTTGATATTACGTAAATATATTCTTTTTTACCAATATTTCGATACTATTTCATGTAGTATCACGATATGTGATTTGGCCTTCAAATCTCAGAATTTCGCATAATATTGCATTTTAAGCAAGTTTTCTTGCATTTTGTTTAGTACGAAAAATTATCGAATATAGCAATATTTTGAAGTTTATCATCTCCTTTTCCTTCATGTGATTTAAACAAAATATCATCGAATTAGGCAATATTTTGCCGTTTTCAACGTTTTTGTGAATTTTCAGTCCATGGGTTAATTCATATATATACGATAAAAATGATGCAAACACATAATTGATTAGATAATAACCTAAAATACTTCATTTTCAATCATCTATTTGTTTCTCGTTAAAATACTGAGTAAGATATTGAAAAGGGGAGAAGTTCGGTTTTTATTGCATATATCGACGTTTCAGCCGGATTACAGCGGTTTTACGTGTACATCTTCCATCGTTAATATTAACGGAAAATCAAGAACATTATAGTTAATTCTAATGAAAACACATTGTTTTTTATCATTTGTATTGGAAACAACATTGTCATATGTCTTTTCTTGGATCTAAATAATACGAAACCTCGCTCTATGATTTGAAGTTAAAATCCTCAAATATGGTTATATAGTGACTTTTTTCACGTGTTTCATGTAGTTTGATATTCCGTAAATATATTCATTTTTACCAATATTTCGATACTATTTCATGTTGTATCACGATATGTGATTTGGCCTTCAAATCTCAGAATTTCGCATAATATTGCATTTTAAGCAAGTTTTCTTGCATTTTGTTTCGTACGAAAAATCATCGAATATAGCAATATTTTGACGTTTATCATCTCCCTTTCCTTCATGTGATTTAAACAAAATATCATCGAATTAGGCAATATTTTGCCGTTTTCCACGTTTTTGTGAATTTTCAGTCCATGGGTTTTAATTCATATATATACGATAAAAATGATGCAAACACATAATTGATTAGATAATAACCTTAAATACTTCATTTTCAATCATCTATTTGTTTCTCGTTAAAATACTGAGGAAGATATTGAAAAGGGGAGAAATTCGGTTTTTATTGCATATATCGACGTTTCAGCCGGATTAGAGCGGTTTTACGTGTACATCTTCCCTCGTTAATATAAACGGAAAATCAACACATTGTAGTTAATTCTAATGAAAACACATTGTTTTTTATCATTTGTATTGGAAACAACATTGTCATATGTCTTTTCTTGGATCTAAATAATACGAAACCTCGCTCTATGATTTGAAGTTAAAATCCTCAAATATGGTTATATAGTGACATTTTTCACGTTTTTCATGTAGTTTGATATTACGTAAATATATTTATTTTTACCAATATTTCGATACAATTTCATGTAGTATCACGATATGTGATTTGGCCTTCAAATCTCAGAATTTCGCATAATATTGCATTTTAAGCAAGTTTTCTTGCATTTTGCGTCGTACGAAAAATCACCGAATTTAGCAATATTTTAACGTTTATCATCTCCTTTTCCTTCATGTGATTTAAGCAAAATATCATCGAATTAGTCAATATTTTGCCGTTTTCCACGTTTTTGTGAATTTTCCGTCAATGGGTATTAATTCATATATATATATACGATAAAAATGATGCAAACACATAATTGATTAGATAATAACCTTAAATACTTCATTTTCAATCATCTATTTGTTTCTCGTTAAAATACTGAGTAAGATATTGAAAAGGGGAGAAGTTCGGTTTTTATTGCATATATCGACGTTTCAGCCGGATTAGAGCGGTTTTACGTGTATATCTTCCGTCGTTAATATAAACGGAAAATCAAGAACATTATAGTTAATTCTAATGAAAACACATTTTTTTTTTCATTTGTATTGGAAACAACATTATCATATGTCTTTTCTTGGATCTAAATAATACGAAACCTCGCTCTATGATTTGAAGTTAAAATACTCAAATATGGTTATATAGTGACATTTTTCACGTTTTTCATGTAGTTTGATATTACGTAAATATATTCTTTTTTACCAATATTTCGATACTATTTCATGTAGTATCACGATATGTGATTTGGCCTTCAAATCTCAGAATTTCGCATAATATTGCATTTTAAGCAAGTTTTCTTGCATTTTGTTTAGTACGAAAAATTATCGAATATAGCAATATTTTGACGTTTATCATCTCCTTTTCCTTCATGTGATTTAAACAAAATATCATCGAATTAGGTAATATTTTGCCGTTTTCCACGTTTTTGTGAATTTTCAGTCCATGGGTTAATTCATATATATACGATAAAAATGATGCAAACACATAATTGATTAGATAATAACCTTAAATACTTCATTTTCAATCATCTATTTGTTTCTCGTTAAAATACTGAGTATGATATTGAAAAGGGGAGAAGTTCGGTTTTTTATTGCATATATCGACGTTTCAGCCGGATTACAGCGGTTTTACGTGTACATCTTCCATCGTTAATATTAACGGAAAATCAAGAACATTATAGTTAATTCTAATGAAAACACATTGTTTTTTATCATTTGTATTGGAAACAACATTGTCATATGTCTTTTCTTGGATCTAAATAATACGAAACCTCGCTCTATGATTTGAAGTTAAAATCCTCAAATATGGTTATATAGGTGCTTTTTTCACGTTTTTCATGTAGTTTGATATTACGTAAATATATTCATTTTTACCAATATTTCGATACTATTTCATGTAGTATCACGATATGTGATTTGGCCTTCAAATCTCAGAATTTCGCATAATATTGCATTTTAAGCAAGTTTTCTTGCATTTTGTTTCGTACGAAAAATCATCGAATATAGCAATATTTTGACGTTTATCATCTCCTTTCCTTCATGTGATTTAAACAAAATATCATCGAATTAGGCAATATTTTGCCGTTTTCCACGTTTTTGTGAATTTTCAGTCCATGGGTTTTAATTCATATATATACGATAAAAATGATGCAAACACATAATTGATTAGATAATAACCTTAAATACTTCATTTTCAATCATCTATTTGTTTCTCGTTAAAATACTGAGTAAGATATTGAAAAGGGGAGAAAGTTCGGTTTTTATTGCATATATCGACGTTTCAGCCGGATTAGAGCGGTTTTACGTGTACATCTTCCTCGTTAATATAAACGGAAAATCAAGAACATTATAGTTAATTCTAATGAAAACACATTGTTTTTTATCATTTGTATTGGAAACAACATTGTCATGTCTTTTCTTGGAACTAAATAATACGAAACCTCTCTCTATGATTTGAAGTTAAAATCCTCAAATATGGTTATATAGTGACTTTTTTCACGTTTTTCATGTAGTTTGATATTACGTAAATATATTCATTTTTACCAATATTTCGATACAATTTCATGTAGTATCACGATATGTGATTTGGCCTTCAAATCTCAGAATTTCGCATAATATTGCATTTTAAGCAAGTTTTCTTGCATTTTGCGTCGTACGAAAAATCATCGAATTTAGCAATATTTTAACGTTTACCATCTCCTTTTCCTTCATGTGATTTAAACAAAATATCATCGAATTAGTCAATATTTTGCCGTTTTCCACGTTTGTGTGAATTTTCCGTCAATGGGTATTAATTCATATATATATACGATAAAAATGATGCAAACACATAATTGATTAGATAATAACCTTAAATACTTCATTTTCAATCATCTATTTGTTTCTCGTTAAAATACTGAGTAAGATATTGAAAAGGGGAGAAGTTCGGTTTTTATTGCATATATCGACGTTTCAGCCGGATTAGAGCGGTTTTACGTGTATATCTTCCGTCGTTAATATAAACGGAAAATCAAGAACATTATAGTTAATTCTAATGAAAACACATTTTTTTTTATCATTTGTATTGGAAACAACATTGTCATATGTCTTTTCTTGGATCTAAATAATACGAAACCTCGCTCTATGATTTGAAGTTAAAATCCTCAAATATGGTTATATAGTGACTTTTTTCACGTTTTTCATGTAGTTTCATATTACGTAAATATATTCATTTTTACCAATATTTCGATACTATTTCATGTAGTATCACGATATGTGATTTGGCCTTCAAATCTCAGAATTTCGCATAATATTGCATTTTAAGCAAGTTTTCTTGCATTTTGTTTCGCACGAAAAATCATCGAATATAGCAATATTTTGACGTTTATTATCTCCTTTTCCTTCATGTGATTTAAACAAAATATCATCGAATTAGGCAATATTTTGCCGTTTTCCACGTTTCTGTGAATTTTCAGTCCATGGGTTTTAATTCATATATATACGATAAAAATGATGCAAACACATAATTGATTAGATAATAACCTTAAATACTTCATTTTCAATCATCTATTTGTTTCTCGTTAAAATACTGAGTATGATATTGAAAAGGGGAGAAGTTCGGTTTTTTATTGCATATATCGACGTTTCAGCCGGATTAGAGCGGTTTTACGTGTACATCTTCCCTCGTTAATATAAACGGAAAATCAAGAACATTATAGTTAATTCTAATGAAAACACATTGTTTTTTATCATTTGTATTGGAAACAACATTGTCATATGTCTTTTCTTGGAACTAAATAATACGAAACCTCGCTCTATGATTTGAAGTTAAAATCGTCAAATATGGATATATAGTGACTTTTTTCACGTTTTTCATGTAGTTTGATATTACGTAAATATATTCATTTTTACCAATATTTCGATACTATTTCATGTAGTATCACGATATGTGATTTGGCCTTCAAATCTCAGAATTTCGCATAATATTGCATTTTAAGCAAGTTTTCTTGCATTTTGCGTCGTACGAAAAATCATCGAATTTAGCAATATTTTAACGTTTATCATCTCCTTTTCCTTCATGTGATTTAAACAAAATATCATCGAATTAGTCAATATTTTGCCGTTTTCCACGTTTGTGTGAATTTTCAGTCCATGGGTTTTAATTCATATATATACGATAAAAATGATGCAAACACATAATTGATTAGATAATAACCTTAAATACTTCATTTTCAATCATCTATTTGTTTCTCGTTAAAATACTGAGTAAGATATTGAAAAGGGGAGAAGTTCGGTTTTTATTGCATATATCGACGTTTCAGCCGGATTAGAGCGGTTTTACGTGTACATCTTCCCTCGTTAATATAAACGGAAAATCAAGAACATTATAGTTAATTCTAATGAAAACACATTGTTTTTTATCATTTGTATTGGAAACAACATTGTCATGTCTTTTCTTGGAACTAAATAATACGAAACCTCTCTCTATGATTTGAAGTTAAAATCCTCAAATATGGTTATATAGTGACTTTTTTCACGTTTTTCATGTAGTTTGATATTACGTAAATATATTCATTTTTACCAATATTTCGATACAATTTCATGTAGTATCACGATATGTGATTTGGCCTTCAAATCTCAGAATTTCGCATAATATTGCATTTTAAGCAAGTTTTCTTGCATTTTGCGTCGTACGAAAAATCATCGAATTTAGCAATATTTTAACGTTTATCATCTCCTTTTCCTTCATGTGATTTAAACAAAATATCATCGAATTAGTCAATATTTTGCCGTTTTCCACGTTTGTGTGAATTTTCCGTCAATGGGTGTTAATTCATATATATATACGATAAAAATGATGCAAACACATAATTGATTAGATAATAACCTTAAATACTTCATTTTCAATCATCTATTTGTTTCTCGTTAAAATACATTATTAACAAATTAAAATGATTATAAAATATTATTAAGATTATAAAATAAAATTAATTAAATACAAATTAAAATGAAAGGAATTTTCAGTAAGATATTGAAAAGGGGAGAAGTTCGGTTTTTATTGCATATATCGACGTTTCAGCCGGATTAGAGCGGTTTTACGTGTACATCTTCCGTCGTTAATATAAACGGAAAATCAAGAACATTATAGTTAATTCTAATGAAAACACATTGTTTTTTATCATTTGTATTGGAAACAACATTGTCATATGTCTTTTCTTGGATCTAAATAATACGAAACCTCGCTCTATGATTTGAAGTTAAAATCCTCAAATATGGTTATATAGTGACATTTTTCACGTTTTTCATGTAGTTTGATATTACGTAAATATATTCATTTTTACCAATATTTCGATACAATTTCATGTAGTATCACGATATGTGATTTGGCCTTCAAATCTCAGAATTTCGCATAATATTGCATTTTAAGCAAGTTTTCTTGCATTTTGCTTCGTACGAAAAATCATCGAATTTAGCAATATTTTAACGTTTATCATCTCCTTTTCCTTCATGTGATTTAAACAAAATATCATCGAATTAGTCAATATTTTGCCGTTTTCCACGTTTTTGTGAATTTTCCGTCAATGGGTATTAATTCATATATATATATACGATAAAAATGATGCAAACACATAATTGATTAGATAATAACCTTAAATACTTCATTTTCAATCATCTATTTGTTTCTCGTTAAAATACTGAGTAAGATATTGAAAAGGGGAGAAGTTCGGTTTTTATTGCATATATCGACGTTTCAGCCGGATTAGAGCGGTTTTACGTGTATATCTTCCGTCGTTAATATAAACGGAAAATCAAGAACATTATAGTTAATTCTAATGAAAACACATTGTTTTTTATCATTTGTATTGGAAACAACATTGTCATATGTCTTTTCTTGGATCTAAATAATACGAAACCTCGCTCTATGATTTGAAGTTAAAATCCTCAAATATGGTTATATAGTGACTTTTTTCACGTTTTTCATGTAGTTTGATATTACGTAAATATATTCATTTTTACCAATATTTCGATACTATTTCATGTAGTATCACGATATGTGATTTGGCCTTCAAATCTCAGAATTTCGCATAATATTGCATTTTAAGCAAGTTTTCTTGCATTTTGTTTAGTACGAAAAATCATCGAATATAGCAATATTTTGACGTTTATCATCTCCTTTTCCTTCATGTGATTTAAACAAAATATCATCGAATTAGGTAATATTTTGCCGTTTTCCACGTTTTTGTGAATTTTCAGTCCATGGGTTAATTCATATATATACGATAAAAATGATGCAAACACATAATTGATTAGATAATAACCTTAAATACTTCATTTTCAATCATCTATTTGTTTCTCGTTAAAATACTGAGTATGATATTGAAAAGGGGAGAAGTTCGGTTTTTTATTGCATATATCGACGTTTCAGCCGGATTACAGCGGTTTTACGTGTACATCTTCCATCGTTAATATTAACGGAAAATCAAGAACATTATAGTTAATTCTAATGAAAACACATTGTTTTTTATCATTTGTATTGGAAACAACATTGTCATATGTCTTTTCTTGGATCTAAATAATACGAAACCTCGCTCTATGATTTGAAGTTAAAATCCTCAAATATGGTTATATGGTGACTTTTTTCACGTGTTTCATGTAGTTTGATATTCCGTAAATATATTCATTTTTACCAATATTTCGATACTATTTCATGTTGTATCACGATATGTGATTTGGCCTTCAAATCTCAGAATTTCGCATAATATTGCATTTTAAGCAAGTTTTCTTGCATTTTGTTTCGTACGAAAAATCATCGAATATAGCAATATTTTGACGTTTATCATCTCCCTTTCCTTCATGTGATTTAAACAAAATATCATCGAATTAGGCAATATTTTGCCGTTTTCCACGTTTTTGTGAATTTTCAGTCCATGGGTTTTAATTCATATATATACGATAAAAATGATGCAAACACATAATTGATTAGATAATAACCTTAAATACTTCATTTTCAATCATCTATTTGTTTCTCGTTAAAATACTGAGGAAGATATTGAAAAGGGGAGAAATTCGGTTTTTATTGCATATATCGACGTTTCAGCCGGATTAGAGCGGTTTTACGTGTACATCTTTCCTCGTTAATATAAACGGAAAATCAAGAACATTATAGTTAATTCTAATGAAAACACATTGTTTTTTATCATTTGTATTGGAAACAACATTGTCATGTCTTTTCTTGGAACTAAATAATACGAAACCTCTCTCTATGATTTGAAGTTAAAATCCTCAAATATGGTTATATAGTGACTTTTTTCACGTTTTTCATGTAGTTTGATATTACGTAAATATATTCATTTTTACCAATATTTCGATACAATTTCATGTAGTATCACGATATGTGATTTGGCCTTCAAATCTCAGAATTTCGCATAATATTGCATTTTAAGCAAGTTTTCTTGCATTTTGCGTCGTACGAAAAATCATCGAATTTAGCAATATTTTAACGTTTACCATCTCCTTTTCCTTCATGTGATTTAAACAAAATATCATCGAATTAGTCAATATTTTGCCGTTTTCCACGTTTGTGTGAATTTTCCGTCAATGGGTATTAATTCATATATATACGATAAAAATGATGCAAACACATAATTGATTAGATAATAACCTTAAATACTTCATTTTCAATCATCTATTTGTTTCTCGTTAAAATACTGAGTAAGATATTGAAAAGGGGAGAAGTTCGGTTTTTATTGCATATATCGACGTTTCAGCCGGATTAGAGCGGTTTTACGTGTATATCTTCCGTCGTTAATATAAACGGAAAATCAAGAACATTATAGTTAATTCTAATGAAAACACATTTTTTTTTTCATTTGTATTGGAAACAACATTGTCATATGTCTTTTCTTGGATCTAAATAATACGAAACCTCGCTCTATGATTTGAAGTTAAAATCCTCAAATATGGTTATATAGTGACTTTTTTCACGTTTTTCATGTAGTTTCATATTACGTAAATATATTCATTTTTACCAATATTTCGATACTATTTCATGTAGTATCACGATATGTGATTTGGCCTTCAAATCTCAGAATTTCGCATAATATTGCATTTTAAGCAAGTTTTCTTGCATTTTGTTTCGCACGAAAAATCATCGAATATAGCAATATTTTGACGTTTATTATCTCCTTTTCCTTCATGTGATTTAAACAAAATATCATCGAATTAGGCAATATTTTGCCGTTTTCCACGTTTCTTTGAATTTTCAGTCCTTGGGTTTTAATTCATATATATACGATAAAAATGATGCAAACACATAATTGATTAGATAATAACCTTAAATACTTCATTTTCAATCATCTATTTGTTTCTCGTTAAAATACTGAGTATGATATTGAAAAGGGGAGAAGTTCGGTTTTTTATTGCATATATCGACGTTTCAGCCGGATTAGAGCGGTTTTACGTGTACATCTTCCCTCGTTAATATAAACGGAAAATCAAGAACATTATAGTTAATTCTAATGAAAACACATTGTTTTTTATCATTTGTATTGGAAACAACATTGTCATATGTCTTTTCTTGGAACTAAATAATACGAAACCTCGCTCTATGATTTGAAGTTAAAATCGTCAAATATGGATATATAGTGACTTTTTTCACGTTTTTCATGTAGTTTGATATTACGTAAATATATTCATTTTTACCAATATTTCGATACTATTTCATGTAGTATCACGATATGTGATTTGGCCTTCAAATCTCAGAATTTCGCATAATATTGCATTTTAAGCAAGTTTTCTTGCATTTTGCGTCGTACGAAAAATCATCGAATTTAGCAATATTTTAACGTTTATCATCTCCTTTTCCTTCATGTGATTTAAACAAAATATCATCGAATTAGTCAATATTTTGCCGTTTTCCACGTTTGTGTGAATTTTCAGTCCATGGGTTTTAATTCATATATATACGATAAAAATGATGCAAACACATAATTGATTAGATAATAACCTTAAATACTTCATTTTCAATCATCTATTTGTTTCTCGTTAAAATACTGAGTATGATATTGAAAAGGGGAGAAGTTCGGTTTTTTATTGCATATATCGACGTTTCAGCCGGATTAGAGCGGTTTTACGTGTACATCTTCCCTCGTTAATATAAACGGAAAATCAAGAACATTATAGTTAATTCTAATGAAAACACATTGTTTTTTATCATTTGTATTGGAAACAACATTGTCATGTCTTTTCTTGGAACTAAATAATACGAAACCTCTCTCTATGATTTGAAGTTAAAATCCTCAAATATGGTTATATAGTGACTTTTTTCACGTTTTTCATGTAGTTTGATATTACGTAAATATATTCATTTTTACCAATATTTCGATACAATTTCATGTAGTATCACGATATGTGATTTGGCCTTCAAATCTCAGAATTTCGCATAATATTGCATTTTAAGCAAGTTTTCTTGCATTTTGCGTCGTACGAAAAATCATCGAATTTAGCAATATTTTAACGTTTATCATCTCCTTTTCCTTCATGTGATTTAAACAAAATATCATCGAATTAGTCAATATTTTGCCGTTTTCCACGTTTGTGTGAATTTTCCGTCAATGGGTGTTAATTCATATATATATACGATAAAAATGATGCAAACACATAATTGATTAGATAATAACCTTAAATACTTCATTTTCAATCATCTATTTGTTTCTCGTTAAAATACATTATTAACAAATTAAAATGATTATAAAATATTATTAAGATTATAAAATAAAATTAATTAAATACAAATTAAAATGAAAGGAATTTTCAGTAAGATATTGAAAAGGGGAGAAGTTCGGTTTTTATTGCATATATCGACGTTTCAGCCGGATTAGAGCGGTTTTACGTGTACATCTTCCGTCGTTAATATAAACGGAAAATCAAGAACATTATAGTCAATTCTAATGAAAACACATTTTTTTTTCATTTGTATTGGAAACAACATTGTCATATGTCTTTTCTTGGATCTAAATAATACGAAACCTCGCTCTATGATTTGAAGTTAAAATCCTCAAATATGGTTATATAGTGACTTTTTTCACGTTTTTCATGTAGTTTCATATTACGTAAATATATTCATTTTTACCAATATTTCGATACTATTTCATGTAGTATCACGATATGTGATTTGGCCTTCAAATCTCAGAATTTCGCATAATATTGCATTTTAAGCAAGTTTTCTTGCATTTTGTTTCGCACGAAAAATCATCGAATATAGCAATATTTTGACGTTTATTATCTCCTTTTCCTTCATGTGATTTAAACAAAATATCATCGAATTAGGCAATATTTTGCCGTTTTCCACGTTTCTGTGAATTTTCAGTCCATGGGTTTTAATTCATATATATACGATAAAAATGATGCAAACACATAATTGAATAGATAATAACCTTAAATACTTCATTTTCAATCATCTATTTGTTTCTCGTTAAAATACTGAGGAAGATATTGAAAAGGGGAGAAATTCGGTTTTTATTGCATATATCGACGTTTCAGCCGGATTAGAGCGGTTTTACGTGTACATCTTCCCTCGTTAATATAAACGGAAAATCAAGAACATTATAGTTAATTCTAATGAAAACACATTGTTTTTTATCATTTGTATTGGAAACAACATTGTCATGTCTTTTCTTGGAACTAAATAATACGAAACCTCTCTCTATGATTTGAAGTTAAAATCCTCAAATATGGTTATATAGTGACTTTTTTCACGTTTTTCATGTAGTTTGATATTACGTAAATATATTCATTTTTACCAATATTTCGATACAATTTCATGTAGTATCACGATATGTGATTTGGCCTTCAAATCTCAGAATTTCGCATAATATTGCATTTTAAGCAAGTTTTCTTGCATTTTGCGTCGTACGAAAAATCATCGAATTTAGCAATATTTTAACGTTTACCATCTCCTTTTCCTTCATGTGATTTAAACAAAATATCATCGAATTAGTCAATATTTTGCCGTTTTCCACGTTTGTGTGAATTTTCCGTCAATGGGTATTAATTCATATATATACGATAAAAATGATGCAAACACATAATTGATTAGATAATAACCTTAAATACTTCATTTTCAATCATCTATTTGTTTCTCGTTAAAATACTGAGTAAGATATTGAAACGATAAAAATGATGCAAACACATAATTGATTAGATAATAACCTTAAATACTTCATTTTCAATCATCTATTTGTTTCTCGTTAAAATACTGAGTAAGATATTGAAAAGGGGAGAAGTTCGGTTTTTATTGCATATATCGACGTTTCAGCCGGATTAGAGCGGTTTTACGTGTACATCTTCCATCGTTAATATAAACGGAAAATCAAGAACATTATAGTTAATTCTAATGAAAACACATTGTTTTTTATCATTTGTATTGGAAACAACATTGTCATATGTCTTTTCTTGGATCTAAATAATACGAAACCTCGCTCTATGATTTGAAGTTAAAATCCTCAAATATGGTTATATAGTGACTTTTTTCACGTTTTTCATGTAGTTTGATATTACGTAAATATATTCATTTTTACCAATATTTCGATACTATTTCATGTAGTATCACGATATGTGATTTGGCCTTCAAATCTCAGAATTTCGCATAATATTGCATTTTAAGCAAGTTTTCTTGCATTTTGTTTCGCACGAAAAATCATCGAATATAGCAATATTTTGACGTTTATTATCTCCTTTTCCTTCATGTGATTTAAACAAAATATCATCGAATTAGGCAATATTTTGCCGTTTTCCACGTTTTTTGTGAATTTTCAGTCCATGGGTTTTAATTCATATATATACGATAAAAATGATGCAAACACATAATTGATTAGATAATAACCTTAAATACTTCATTTTCAATCATCTATTTGTTTCTCGTTAAAATACTGAGTAAGATATTGAAAAGGGGAGAAGTTCGGTTTTTATTGCATATATCGACGTTTCAGCCGGATTAGAGCGGTTTTACGTGTACATCTTCCCTCGTTAATATAAACGGAAAATCAAGAACATTATAGTTAATTCTAATGAAAACACATTGTTTTTTATCATTTGTATTGGAAACAACATTGTCATATGTCTTTTCTTGGAACTAAATAATACGAAACCTCGCTCTATGATTTGAAGTTAAAATCGTCAAATATGGATATATAGTGACTTTTTTCACGTTTTTCATGTAGTTTGATATTACGTAAATATATTCATTTTTACCAATATTTCGATACTATTTCATGTAGTATCACGATATGTGATTTGGCCTTCAAATCTCAGAATTTCGCATAATATTGCATTTTAAGCAAGTTTTCTTGCATTTTGCGTCGTACGAAAAATCATCGAATTTAGCAATATTTTAACGTTTATCATCTCCTTTTCCTTCATGTGATTTAAACAAAATATCATCGAATTAGTCAATATTTTGCCGTTTTCCACGTTTGTGTGAATTTTCAGTCCATGGGTTTTAATTCATATATATACGATAAAAATGATGCAAACACATAATTGATTAGATAATAACCTTAAATACTTCATTTTCAATCATCTATTTGTTTCTCGTTAAAATACTGAGTATGATATTGAAAAGGGGAGAAGTTCGGTTTTTTATTGCATATATCGACGTTTCAGCCGGATTAGAGCGGTTTTACGTGTACATCTTCCCTCGTTAATATAAACGGAAAATCAAGAACATTATAGTTAATTCTAATGAAAACACATTGTTTTTTATCATTTGTATTGGAAACAACATTGTCATGTCTTTTCTTGGAACTAAATAATACGAAACCTCTCTCTATGATTTGAAGTTAAAATCCTCAAATATGGTTATATAGTGACTTTTTTCACGTTTTTCATGTAGTTTGATATTACGTAAATATATTCATTTTTACCAATATTTCGATACAATTTCATGTAGTATCACGATATGTGATTTGGCCTTCAAATCTCAGAATTTCGCATAATATTGCATTTTAAGCAAGTTTTCTTGCATTTTGCGTCGTACGAAAAATCATCGAATTTAGCAATATTTTAACGTTTATCATCTCCTTTTCCTTCATGTGATTTAAACAAAATATCATCGAATTAGTCAATATTTTGCCGTTTTCCACGTTTGTGTGAATTTTCCGTCAATGGGTGTTAATTCATATATATATACGATAAAAATGATGCAAACACATAATTGATTAGATAATAACCTTAAATACTTCATTTTCAATCATCTATTTGTTTCTCGTTAAAATACATTATTAACAAATTAAAATGATTATAAAATATTATTAAGATTATAAAATAAAATTAATTAAATACAAATTAAAATGAAAGGAATTTTCAGTAAGATATTGAAAAGGGGAGAAGTTCGGTTTTTATTGCATATATCGACGTTTCAGCCGGATTAGAGCGGTTTTACGTGTACATCTTCCGTCGTTAATATAAACGGAAAATCAAGAACATTATAGTCAATTCTAATGAAAACACATTTTTTTTTCATTTGTATTGGAAACAACATTGTCATATGTCTTTTCTTGGATCTAAATAATACGAAACCTCGCTCTATGATTTGAAGTTAAAATCCTCAAATATGGTTATATAGTGACTTTTTTCACGTTTTTCATGTAGTTTCATATTACGTAAATATATTCATTTTTACCAATATTTCGATACTATTTCATGTAGTATCACGATATGTGATTTGGCCTTCAAATCTCAGAATTTCGCATAATATTGCATTTTAAGCAAGTTTTCTTGCATTTTGTTTCGCACGAAAAATCATCGAATATAGCAATATTTTGACGTTTATTATCTCCTTTTCCTTCATGTGATTTAAACAAAATATCATCGAATTAGGCAATATTTTGCCGTTTTCCACGTTTCTGTGAATTTTCAGTCCATGGGTTTTAATTCATATATATACGATAAAAATGATGCAAACACATAATTGATTAGATAATAACCTTAAATACTTCATTTTCAATCATCTATTTGTTTCTCGTTAAAATACTGAGGAAGATATTGAAAAGGGGAGAAGTTCGGTTTTTATTGCATATATCGACGTTTCAGCCGGATTAGAGCGGTTTTACGTGTACATCTTCCCTCGTTAATATAAACGGAAAATCAAGAACATTATAGTTAATTCTAATGAAAACACATTGTTTTTTATCATTTGTATTGGAAACAACATTGTCATATGTCTTTTCTTGGAACTAAATAATACGAAACCTCGCTCTATGATTTGAAGTTAAAATCGTCAAATATGGATATATAGTGACTTTTTTCACGTTTTTCATGTAGTTTGATATTACGTAAATATATTCATTTTTACCAATATTTCGATACTATTTCATGTAGTATCACGATATGTGATTTGGCCTTCAAATCTCAGAATTTCGCATAATATTGCATTTTAAGCAAGTTTTCTTGCATTTTGCGTCGTACGAAAAATCATCGAATTTAGCAATATTTTAACGTTTATCATCTCCTTTTCCTTCATGTGATTTAAACAAAATATCATCGAATTAGTCAATATTTTGCCGTTTTCCACGTTTGTGTGAATTTTCAGTCCATGGGTTTTAATTCATATATATACGATAAAAATGATGCAAACACATAATTGATTAGATAATAACCTTAAATACTTCATTTTCAATCATCTATTTGTTTCTCGTTAAAATACTGAGTATGATATTGAAAAGGGGAGAAGTTCGGTTTTTTATTGCATATATCGACGTTTCAGCCGGATTAGAGCGGTTTTACGTGTACATCTTCCCTCGTTAATATAAACGGAAAATCAAGAACATTATAGTTAATTCTAATGAAAACACATTGTTTTTTATCATTTGTATTGGAAACAACATTGTCATGTCTTTTCTTGGAACTAAATAATACGAAACCTCTCTCTATGATTTGAAGTTAAAATCCTCAAATATGGTTATATAGTGACTTTTTTCACGTTTTTCATGTAGTTTGATATTACGTAAATATATTCATTTTTACCAATATTTCGATACAATTTCATGTAGTATCACGATATGTGATTTGGCCTTCAAATCTCAGAATTTCGCATAATATTGCATTTTAAGCAAGTTTTCTTGCATTTTGCGTCGTACGAAAAATCATCGAATTTAGCAATATTTTAACGTTTACCATCTCCTTTTCCTTCATGTGATTTAAACAAAATATCATCGAATTAGTCAATATTTTGCCGTTTTCCACGTTTGTGTGAATTTTCCGTCAATGGGTATTAATTCATATATATATACGATAAAAATGATGCAAACACATAATTGATTAGATAATAACCTTAAATACTTCATTTTCAATCATCTATTTGTTTCTCGTTAAAATACTGAGTAAGATATTGAAAAGGGGAGAAGTTCGGTTTTTATTGCATATATCGACGTTTCAGCCGGATTAGAGCGGTTTTACGTGTATATCTTCCGTCGTTAATATAAACGGAAAATCAAGAACATTATAGTTAATTCTAATGAAAACACATTTTTTTTTTCATTTGTATTGGAAACAACATTGTCATATGTCTTTTCTTGGATCTAAATAATACGAAACCTCGCTCTATGATTTGAAGTTAAAATCCTCAAATATGGTTATATAGTGACTTTTTTCACGTTTTTCATGTAGTTTCATATTACGTAAATATATTCATTTTTACCAATATTTCGATACTATTTCATGTAGTATCACGATATGTGATTTGGCCTTCAAATCTCAGAATTTCGCATAATATTGCATTTTAAGCAAGTTTTCTTGCATTTTGTTTCGCACGAAAAATCATCGAATATAGCAATATTTTGACGTTTATTATCTCCTTTTCCTTCATGTGATTTAAACAAAATATCATCGAATTAGGCAATATTTTGCCGTTTTCCACGTTTCTTTGAATTTTCAGTCCATTGGGTTTTAATTCATATATATACGATAAAAATGATGCAAACACATAATTGATTAGATAATAACCTTAAATACTTCATTTTCAATCATCTATTTGTTTCTCGTTAAAATACTGAGTATGATATTGAAAAGGGGAGAAGTTCGGTTTTTTATTGCATATATCGACGTTTCAGCCGGATTAGAGCGGTTTTACGTGTACATCTTCCCTCGTTAATATAAACGGAAAATCAAGAACATTATAGTTAATTCTAATGAAAACACATTGTTTTTTATCATTTGTATTGGAAACAACATTGTCATATGTCTTTTCTTGGAACTAAATAATACGAAACCTCGCTCTATGATTTGAAGTTAAAATCGTCAAATATGGATATATAGTGACTTTTTTCACGTTTTTCATGTAGTTTGATATTACGTAAATATATTCATTTTTACCAATATTTCGATACTATTTCATGTAGTATCACGATATGTGATTTGGCCTTCAAATCTCAGAATTTCGCATAATATTGCATTTTAAGCAAGTTTTCTTGCATTTTGCGTCGTACGAAAAATCATCGAATTTAGCAATATTTTAACGTTTATCATCTCCTTTTCCTTCATGTGATTTAAACAAAATATCATCGAATTAGTCAATATTTTGCCGTTTTCCACGTTTTTGTGAATTTTCAGTCCATGGGTTTTAATTCATATATATACGATAAAAATGATGCAAACACATAATTGATTAGATAATAACCTTAAATACTTCATTTTCAATCATCTATTTGTTTCTCGTTAAAATACTGAGTATGATATTGAAAAGGGGAGAAGTTCGGTTTTTTATTGCATATATCGACGTTTCAGCCGGATTAGAGCGGTTTTACGTGTACATCTTCCCTCGTTAATATAAACGGAAAATCAAGAACATTATAGTTAATTCTAATGAAAACACATTGTTTTTTATCATTTGTATTGGAAACAACATTGTCATATGTCTTTTCTTGGAACTAAATAATACGAAACCTCTCTCTATGATTTGAAGTTAAAATCCTCAAATATGGTTATATAGTGACTTTTTTCACGTTTTTCATGTAGTTTGATATTACGTAAATATATTCATTTTTACCAATATTTCGATACAATTTCATGTAGTATCACGATATGTGATTTGGCCTTCAAATCTCAGAATTTCGCATAATATTGCATTTTAAGCAAGTTTTCTTGCATTTTGCGTCGTACGAAAAATCATCGAATTTAGCAATATTTTAACGTTTATCATCTCCTTTTCCTTCATGTGATTTAAACAAAATATCATCGAATTAGTCAATATTTTGCCGTTTTCCACGTTTGTGTGAATTTTCCGTCAATGGGTGTTAATTCATATATATATACGATAAAAATGATGCAAACAGCATAATTGATTAGATAATAACCTTAAATACTTCATTTTCAATCATCTATTTGTTTCTCGTTAAAATACATTATTAACAAATTAAAATGATTATAAAATATTATTAAGATTATAAAATAAAATTAATTAAATACAAATTAAAATGAAAGGAATTTTCAGTAAGATATTGAAAAGGGGAGAAGTTCGGTTTTTATTGCATATATCGACGTTTCAGCCGGATTAGAGCGGTTTTACGTGTACATCTTCCGTCGTTAATATAAACGGAAAATCAAGAACATTATAGTCAATTCTAATGAAAACACATTTTTTTTTCATTTGTATT
>NW_027190969.1:0-20963 GCF_040958095.1 Procambarus clarkii
AAATGCTATGCCCAAGATTACCATCCGAGTGCCGGCGGAGAAGTGGTTCAAATTGCTTCGTCTATCACTTCCTTATGTCCGGTCGTGATGGTCAAGCGGATTAAGGCGTCCCTGTACATACCAGTTGCGTTGCTCCTGGCAGTATGGGTTTGAGTCACTTCTGGGGTGTGAGTTTTCAGTTGTATATAGTCCTGGGGACCATTCAGGCTTGTTTGCATTTGTGTTCCTCACGTGTGCCCCAAAGAATGAGGTGATTTGATAAAATGCTATGCCCAAGATTACCATCCGAGTGCCGGCGGGGAAGTGGTTCAAATAGCTTCGGCTATCACTTCCTTATGTCCTGTCGTGATGGTCAAGCGGATTAAGGCACCCCTGTACATACCAGTTGCGTTGCTCCGGGCAGTATGGGTTCGAGTCACTTCTGGGGTGTGAGATTTCAGTTGTATATAGTCCTGGGGACCATTCAGGCTTGTTTACATTAGTGTTCCTCACGTGTGCCCCAAAGAATGAGGTGATTTGATAAAATGCTATGCCCAAGATTACCATCCGAGTGCCGGCAGGGAAGTGGTTCAAATAGCTTCGGCTATCACTTCCTTATGTCCTGTCGTGATGGTCAAGCGGATAAAGGCGTCCCTGTACATACCAGTTGCGTTGCTCCTGGCAGTATGGGTTCGAGTCACTTCTGGGGTGTGAGTTTTCAGTTGTATATAGTCCTGGGGACCATTCAGGCTTGTTTACATTTGTGTTCCTCACGTGTGCCCCAAAGAATGAGGTGATTTGATAAAATGCTATGCCCAAGATTACCATCCGAGTGCCGGCGGGGAAGTGGTTCAAATAGCTTTGGCTATCACTTCCTTATGTCCGGTCGTGATGGTCAAGCGGATTAAGGCGTCCCTGTACATACCAGTTGCGTTGCTCCTGGCAGTATGGGTTTGAGTCACTTCTGGGGTGTGAGTTTTCAGTTGTATATAGTCCTGGGGACCATTCAGGCTTGTTTGCATTTGTGTTCCTCACGTGTGCCCCAAAGAATGAGGTGATTTGATAAAATGCTATGCCCAAGATTACCATCCGAGTGCCGGCGGGGAAGTGGTTCAAATAGCTTCGGCTATCACTTCCTTATGTCCGGTCATGATGGTCAAGCGGATTAAGGCGTCCCTGTACATACCAGTTGCGTTGCTCCTGGCAGTATGGGTTCGAGTCACTTCTGGGGTGTGAGTTTTCAGTTGTATATAGTCCTGGGGACCATTCAGGCTTGTTTGCATTTGTGTTCCTCACGTGTGCCCCAAAGAATGAGGTGATTTGATAAAATACTATGCCCAAGATTACCATCCGAGTGCCGGCGGGGAAGTGGTTCAAATTGCTTCGGCTATCACTTCCTTATGTCCGGTCATGATGGTCAAGCGGATTAAGGCGTCCCTGTACATACCAGTTGCGTTGCTCCTGGCAGTATGGGTTCGAGTCACTTCTGGGGTGTGAGTTTTCAGTTGTATATAGTCCTGGGGACCATTCAGGCTTGTTTGCATTTGTGTTCCTCACGTGTGCCCCAAAGAATGAGGTGATTTGATAAAATGCTATGCCCAAGATTACCATCCGAGTGCCGGCGGGGAAGTGGTTCAAATAGCTTCGGCTATCACTTCCTTATGTCCTGTCGTGATGGTCAAGCGGATTAAGGCACCCCTGTACATACCAGTTGCGTTGCTCCGGGCAGTATGGGTTCGAGTCACTTCTGGGGTGTGAGATTTCAGTTGTATATAGTCCTGGGGACCATTCAGGCTTGTTTACATTAGTGTTCCTCACGTGTGCCCCAAAGAATGAGGTGATTTGATAAAATGCTATGCCCAAGATTACCATCCGAGTGCCGGCAGGGAAGTGGTTCAAATAGCTTCGGCTATCACTTCCTTATGTCCTGTCGTGATGGTCAAGCGGATTAAGGCGTCCCTGTACATACCAGTTGCGTTGCTCCTGGCAGTATGGGTTCGAGTCACTTCTGGGGTGTGAGTTTTCAGTTGTATATAGTCCTGGGGACCATTCAGGCTTGTTTACATTTGTGTTCCTCACGTGTGCCCCAAAGAATGAGGTGATTTGATAAAATGCTATGCCCAAGATTACCATCCGAGTGCCGGCGGGGAAGTGGTTCAAATAGCTTTGGCTATCACTTCCTTATGTCCGGTCGTGATGGTCAAGCGGATTAAGGCGTCCCTGTACATACCAGTTGCGTTGCTCCTGGCAGTATGGGTTTGAGTCACTTCTGGGGTGTGAGTTTTCAGTTGTATATAGTCCTGGGGACCATTCAGGCTTGTTTGCATTTGTGTTCCTCACGTGTGCCCCAAAGAATGAGGTGATTTGATAAAATGCTATGCCCAAGATTACCATCCGAGTGCCGGCGGGGAAGTGGTTCAAATAGCTTCGGCTATCACTTCCTTATGTCCGGTCATGATGGTCAAGCGGATTAAGGCGTCCCTGTACATACCAGTTGCGTTGCTCCTGGCAGTATGGGTTCGAGTCACTTCTGGGGTGTGAGTTTTCAGTTGTATATAGTCCTGGGGACCATTCAGGCTTGTTTGCATTTGTGTTCCTCACGTGTGCCCCAAAGAATGAGGTGATTTGATAAAATACTATGCCCAAGATTACCATCCGAGTGCCGGCGGGGAAGTGGTTCAAATTGCTTCGGCTATCACTTCCTTATGTCCGGTCATGATGGTCAAGCGGATTAAGGCGTCCCTGTACATACCAGTTGCGTTGCTCCTGGCAGTATGGGTTCGAGTCACTTCTGGGGTGTGAGTTTTCAGTTGTATATAGTCCTGGGGACCATTCAGGCTTGTTTGCATTTGTGTTCCTCACGTGTGCCCCAAAGAATGAGGTGATTTGATAAAATGCTATGCCCAAGATTACCATCCGAGTGCCGGCGGGGAAGTGGTTCAAATAGCTTCGGCTATCACTTCCTTATGTCCTGTCGTGATGGTCAAGCGGATTAAGGCACCCCTGTACATACCAGTTGCGTTGCTCCGGGCAGTATGGGTTCGAGTCACTTCTGGGGTGTGAGATTTCAGTTGTATATAGCCCTGGGGACCATTCAGGCTTGTTTACATTAGTGTTCCTCACGTGTGCCCCAAAGAATGAGGTGATTTGATAAAATGCTATGCCCAAGATTACCATCCGAGTGCCGGCAGGGAAGTGGTTCAAATAGCTTCGGCTATCACTTCCTTATGTCCTGTCGTGATGGTCAAGCGGATTAAGGCGTCCCTGTACATACCAGTTGCGTTGCTCCTGGCAGTATGGGTTCGAGTCACTTCTGGGGTGTGAGTTTTCAGTTGTATATAGTCCTGGGGACCATTCAGGCTTGTTTACATTTGTGTTCCTCACGTGTGCCCCAAAGAATGAGGTGATTTGATAAAATGCTATGCCCAAGATTACCATCCGAGTGCCGGCGGGGAAGTGGTTCAAATAGCTTTGGCTATCACTTCCTTATGTCCGGTCGTGATGGTCAAGCGGATTAAGGCGTCCCTGTACATACCAGTTGCGTTGCTCCTGGCAGTATGGGTTTGAGTCACTTCTGGGGTGTGAGTTTTCAGTTGTATATAGTCCTGGGGACCATTCAGGCTTGTTTGCATTTGTGTTCCTCACGTGTGCCCCAAAGAATGAGGTGATTTGATAAAATGCTATGCCCAAGATTACCATCCGAGTGCCGGCGGGGAAGTGGTTCAAATAGCTTCGGCTATCACTTCCTTATGTCCGGTCATGATGGTCAAGCGGATTAAGGCGTCCCTGTACATACCAGTTGCGTTGCTCCTGGCAGTATGGGTCCGAGTCACTTCTGGGGTGTGAGTTTTCAGTTGTATATAGTCCTGGGGACCATTCAGGCTTGTTTGCATTTGTGTTCCTCACGTGTGCCCCAAAGAATGAGGTGATTTGATAAAATACTATGCCCAAGATTACCATCCGAGTGCCGGCGGGGAAGTGGTTCAAATTGCTTCGGCTATCACTTCCTTATGTCCGGTCATGATGGTCAAGCGGATTAAGGCGTCCCTGTACATACCAGTTGCGTTGCTCCTGGCAGTATGGGTTCGAGTCACTTCTGGGGTGTGAGTTTTCAGTTGTATATAGTCCTGGGGACCATTCAGGCTTGTTTGCATTTGTGTTCCTCACGTGTGCCCCAAAGAATGAGGTGATTTGATAAAATGCTATGCCCAAGATTACCATCCGAGTGCCGACGGGGAAGTGGTTCAAATAGCTTCGGCTATCACTTCCTTATGTCCGGTCATGATGGTCAAGCGGATTAAGGCGTCCCTGTACATACCAGTTGCCTTGCTCCTGGCAGTATGGGTTCGAGTCACTTCTGGGGTGTGAGTTTTCAGTTGTATATAGTCCTGGGGACCATTCAGGGTTGTTTGCATTTGTGTTCCTCACGTGTGCCCCAAAAAATGAGGTGATTTGATAAAATGCTATGCCCAAGATTACCATCCGAGTGCCGGCGGAGAAGTGGTTCAAATTGCTTCGTCTATCACTTCCTTATGTCCGGTCGTGATGGTCAAGCGGATTAAGGCGTCCCTGTACATACCAGTTGCGTTGCTCCTGGCAGTATGGGTTTGAGTCACTTCTGGGGTGTGAGTTTTCAGTTGTATATAGTCCTGGGGACCATTCAGGCTTGTTTGCATTTGTGTTCCTCACGTGTGCCCCAAAGAATGAGGTGATTTGATAAAATGCTATGCCCAAGATTACCATCCGAGTGCCGGCGGGGAAGTGGTTCAAATAGCTTCGGCTATCACTTCCTTATGTCCTGTCGTGATGGTCAAGCGGATTAAGGCACCCCTGTACATACCAGTTGCGTTGCTCCGGGCAGTATGGGTTCGAGTCACTTCTGGGGTGTGAGATTTCAGTTGTATATAGTCCTGGGGACCATTCAGGCTTGTTTACATTAGTGTTCCTCACGTGTGCCCCAAAGAATGAGGTGATTTGATAAAATGCTATGCCCAAGATTACCATCCGAGTGCCGGCGGGGAAGTGGTTCAAATAGCTTCGGCTATCACTTCCTTATGTCCGGTCGTGATGGTCAAGAGGATTATAGCGTCCCTGTACATACCAGTTGAGTTGCTCCTGGCAGTATGGGTTCGAGTCACTTCTGGGGTGTGAGTTTTCAGTCGTATATAGTCCTGGGGACCATTCAGGCTTGTTTACATTTGTGTTCCTCACGTGTGCCCCAAAGAATGAGGTGATTTGATAAAATGCTATGCCCAAGATTACCATCTGAGTGCCGGAGGGGAAGTGGTTCAAATAGCTTCGGCTATCACTTCCTTATGTCCGGTCGTGATGGTCAAGCGGATTAAGGCGTCCTTGTACATACCAGTTGCGTTGCTCCTGGCAGTATGGGTTTGAGTCACTTCTGGGGTGTGAGTTTTCAGTTGTATATAGTCCTGCGGACCATTCAGGCTTGTTTGCATTTGTGTTCCTCACGTGTGCCCCAAAGAATGAGGTGATTTGATAAAATGCTATGCCCAAGATTACCATCCGAGTGCCGGCAGGGAAGTGATTCAAATAGCTTCGGCTATCACTTCCTTATGTCCTGTCGTGATGGTCAAGCGGATTAAGGCGTCCCTGTACATACCAGTTGCGTTGCTCCTGGCAGTATGGGTTCGAGTCACTTCTGGGGTGTGAGTTTTCAGTTGTATATAGTCCTGGGGACTATTCAGGCTTGTTTGCATTTGTGTTCCTCACGTGTGCCTCAAAGAATGAGGTGATTTGATAAAATGCTATGCCCAAGATTACCATGCGAGTGCCGGCGGGGAAGTGGTTCAAATAGCTTCGGCTATCACTTCCTTATGTCCGGTCGTGATGGTCAAGCGGATTATAGCGTCCCAGTACATACCAGTTGCGTTGCTCCTGGCAGTATGGGTTCGAGTCACTTCTGGGGTGTGAGTTTTCAGTTGTATATAGTCCTGGGGACCATTCAGGCTTGTTTACATTTGTGTTCCTCACGTGTGCCCCAAAAAATGAGGTGATTTGATAAAATGCTATGCCCAAGATTACCATCCGAGTGCCGGCGGGGAAGTGGTTCAAATAGCTTCGGCTATCACTTCCTTATGTCCTGTCGTGATGGTCAAGCGGATTAAGGCACCCCTGTACATACCAGTTGCGTTGCTCCGGGCAGTATGGGTTCGAGTCACTTCTGGGGTGTGAGATTTCAGTTGTATATAGTCCTGGGGACCATTCAGGCTTGTTTACATTAGTGTTCCTCACGTGTGCCCCAAAGAATGAGGTGATTTGATAAAATGCTATGCCCAAGATTACCATCCGAGTGCCGGCAGGGAAGTGGTTCAAATAGCTTCGGCTATCACTTCCTTATGTCCGGTCGTGATGGTCAAGCGGATTAATGCGTCCCTGTACATACCAGTTGCGTTGCTCCTGGCAGTATGGGTTCGAGTCACTTCTGGGGTGTGAGTTTTCAGTTGTATATAGTCCTGGGGACCATTCAGGCTTGTTTGCATTTGTGTTCCTCACGTGTGCCCCAAAGAATGAGGTGATTTGATAAAATGCTATGCCCAAGATTACCATCCGAGTGCCGGCGGGGAAGTGGTTCAAATAGCTTCGGCTATCACTTCCTTATGTCCGGTCATGATGGCCAAGTGGATTAAGGCGTCCCTGTACATACCAGTTGCGTTGCTCCTGGCAGTATGGGTTCGAGTCACTTCTGGGGTGTGAGTTTTCAGTTTTATATAGTCCTGGGGTCCATTCAGGCTTGTTTGCATTTGTGTTACTCACGTGTGCCCCAAAGAATGAGGTGATTTGATAAAATGCTATGCCCAAGATTACCATCCGAGTGCCGGCGGGGAAGTGGTTCAAATAGCTTCGGCTATCACTTCCTTATGTCCGGTCGTGATGGTCAAGCGGATTATAGCGTCCCTGTACATACCAGTTGAGTTGCTCCTGGCAGTATGGGTTCGAGTCACTTCTGGGGTGTGAGTTTTCAGTCGTATATAGTCCTGGGGACCATTCAGGCTTGTTTACATTTGTGTTCCTCACGTGTGCCGCAAAGAATGAGGTGATTTGATGAAATGCTATGCCCAAGATTACCATCTGAGTGCCGGAGGGGAAGTGGTTCAAATAGCTTCGGCTATCACTTCCTTATGTCCGGTCGTGATGGTCAAGCGGATTAAGGCGTCCTTGTACATACCAGTTGCGTTGCTCCTGGCAGTATGGGTTTGAGTCACTTCTGGGGTGTGAGTTTTCAGTTGTATATAGTCCTGCGGACCATTCAGGCTTGTTTGCATTTGTGTTCCTCACGTGTGCCCCAAAGAATAAGGTGATTTGATAAAATGCTATGCCCAAGATTACCATCCGAGTGCCGGCAGGGAAGTGGTTCAAATAGCTTCGGCTATCACTTCCTTATGTCCTGTCGTGATGGTCAAGCGGATTAAGGCGTCCCTGTACATACCAGTTGCGTTGCTCCTGGCAGTATGGGTTCGAGTCACTTCTGGGGAGTGAGTTTTCAGTTGTATATAGTCCTGGGGACCATTCAGGCTTGTTTACATTTGTGTTCCTCACGTGTGCCCCAAAGAATGAGGTGATTTGATAAAATGCTATGCCCAAGATTACCATCCGAGTGCCGGCGGGGAAGTGGTTCAAATAGCTTCGGCTATAACTTCCTTATGTCCTGTCGTGATGGTCAAGCGGATTAAGGCGTCCCTGTACATACCAGTTGCGTTGCTCCTGGCAGTATGGGTTCGAGTCACTTCTGGGGTGTGAGTTTTCAGTTGTATATAGTCCTGGGGACCATTCAGGCTTGTTTACATTTGTGTTCCTCACGTGTGCCCCAAAGAATGAGGTGATTTGATAAAATGCTATGCCCAAGATTACCCTCCGAGTGCCGGCGGGGAAGTGGTTCAAATAGCTTCGGCTATCACTTCCTTATGTCCGGTCGTGATGGTCAAGCGGATTAAGGCGTCCCTGTACATACCAAATGCGTTGCTCCTGGCAGTATGGGTTCGAGTCACTTCTGGGGTGTGAGTTTTCAGTTGTATATAGTCCTGGGGACCATTCAGGCTTGTTTGCATTTGTGTTCCTCACATGTGCCTCAAAGAATGAGGTGATTTGATAAAATGCTATGCCCAAGATTACCATGCGAGTGCCGGCGGGGAAGTGGTTCAAATAGCTTCGGCTATCACTTCCTTATGTCCGGTCGTGATGGTCAAGCGGATTATAGCGTCCCTGTACATACCAGTTGCGTTGCTCCTGGCAGTATGGGTTCGAGTCACTTCTGGGGTGTGAGTTTTCAGTTGTATATAGTCCTGGGGACCATTCAGGCTTGTTTACATTTGTGTTCCTCACGTGTGCCCCAAAGAATGAGGTGATTTGATAAAATGCTATGCCCAAGATTACCATCCGAGTGCCGGTGGGGAAGTGGTTCAAATAGCTTCGGCTATCACTTCCTTATGTCCGGTCGTGATGGTCAAGCGGATTAAGGCGTCCCTGTACATACCAAATGCGTTGCTCCTGGCAGTATGGGTTCGAGTCACTTCTGGGGTGTGAGTTTTCAGTTGTATATAGTCCTGGGGACCATTCAGGCTTGTTTGCATTTGTGTTCCTCACGTGTGCCTCAAAGAATGAGGTGATTTGATAAAATGCTATGCCCAAGATTACCATGCGAGTGCCGGCGGGGAAGTGGTTCAAATAGCTTCGGCTATCACTTCCTTATGTCCGGTCGTGATGGTCAAGCGGATTAAGGCGTCCCTATACATACCAATTGCGTTGCTCCTGGCAGTATGGGATCGATTCACTTCTGGGGTGTGAGTTTTCAGTTGTATATAGTCCTGGGGACCATTCAGGCTTGTTTGCATTTGTGTTCCTCACGTGTGCCCCAAAGAATGAGGTGATTTGATAAAATGCTATGCCCAAGATTACCATCCGAGTGCCGGCGGGGAAGTGGTTCAAATAGCTTCGGCTATCACTTCCTTATCTCCGGTCGTGATGGTCAAGCGGATTAAGGCGTCCCTGTACATACCAGTTGCGTTGCTCCTGGCAGTATGGGTTTGAGTCACTTCTGGGGTGTGAGTTTTCAGTTGTATATAGTCCTGGGGACCATTCAGGCTAGTTTGCATTTGTGTTCCTCACGTGTGCCCCAAAGAATGAGGTGATTTGATAAAATGCTATGCCCAAGATTACCATCCGAGTGCCGGCGGGGAAGTGGTTCAAATAGCTTCGGCTATAACTTCCTTATGTCCTGTCGTGATGGTCAAGCGGATTAAGGCGTCCCTGTACATACCAGTTGCGTTGCTCCTGGCAGTATGGGTTCGAGTCACTTCTGGGGTGTGAGTTTTCAGTTGTATATAGTCCTGGGGACCATTCAGGCTTGTTTACATTTGTGTTCCTCACGTGTGCCCCAAAGAATGAGGTGATTTGATAAAATGCTATGCCCAAGATTACCATCCGAGTGCCGGCGGGGAAGTGGTTCAAATAGCTTCGGCTATCACTTCCTTATGTCCGGTCGTGATGGTCAAGCGGATTAAGGCGTCCCTGTACATACCAAATGCGTTGCTCCTGGCAGTATGGGTTCGAGTCACTTCTGGGGTGTGAGTTTTCAGTTGTATATAGTCCTGGGGACCATTCAGGCTTGTTTGCATTTGTGTTCCTCACATGTGCCTCAAAGAATGAGGTGATTTGATAAAATGCTATGCCCAAGATTACCATGCGAGTGCCGGCGGGGAAGTGGTTCAAATAGCTTCGGCTATCACTTCCTTATGTCCGGTCGTGATGGTCAAGCGGATTATAGCGTCCCTGTACATACCAGTTGCGTTGCTCCTGGCAGTATGGGTTCGAGTCACTTCTGGGGTGTGAGTTTTCAGTTGTATATAGTCCTGGGGACCATTCAGGCTTGTTTACATTTGTGTTCCTCACGTGTGCCCCAAAGAATGAGGTGATTTGATAAAATGCTATGCCCAAGATTACCATCCGAGTGCCGGCGGGGAAGTGGTTCAAATAGCTTCGGCTATCACTTCCTTATGTCCGGTCGTGATGGTCAAGCGGATTAAGGCGTCCCTATACATACCAATTGCGTTGCTCCTGGCAGTATGGGTTCGAGTCACTTCTGGGGTGTGAGTTTTCAGTTGTATATAGTCCTGGGGACCATTCAGGCTTGTTTGCATTTGTGTTCCTCACGTGTGCCCCAAAGAATGAGGTGATTTGATAAAATGCTATGCCCAAGATTACCATCCGAGTGCCGGCGGGGAAGTGGTTCAAATAGCTTCGGCTATCACTTCCTTATCTCCGGTCGTGATGGTCAAGCGGATTAAGGCGTCCCTGTACATACCAGTTGCGTTGCTCCTGGCAGTATGGGTTTGAGTCACTTCTGGGGTGTGAGTTTTCAGTTGTATATAGTCCTGGGGACCATTCAGGCTTGTTTGCATTTGTGTTCCTCACGTGTGCCCCAAAGAATGAGGTGATTTGATAAAATGCTATGCCCAAGATTACCATCCGAGTGCCCGCGGGGAAGTGGTTCAAATAGCTTCGGCTATCACTTCCTTATGTCCGGTCGTGATGGTCAAGCGGATTAAGGCGTCCCTGTATATACCAGTTGCGTTGCTCCTGGCAGTATGGGTTCGAGTCACTTCTGGGGTGTGAGTTTTCAGTTATATATAATCCTGGGGACCATTCAGGCTTGTTTGCATTTGTGTTCCTCACGTGTGCCCCAAAGAATGAGGTGATTTGATAAAATGCTATGCCCAAGATAACCATCCGAGTGCCGGCTGGGAAGTGGTTCAAAACTTCGGCTATCACTTCCTTATGTCCTGTCGTGATGGTCAAGCGGATTAAGGCGTCTCTGTACATACCAGTTGCGTTGCTCCTGGCAGTATGGGTTTGAGTCACTTCTGGGGTGTGAGTTTTCAGTTGTATATAGTCCTGGGGACCATTCAGTCTTGTTTGCATTTGTGTTCCTCACGTGTGCCCCAAAGAATGAGGTGATTTGTTAAAATGCTATGCCCAAGATTACCATCCGAGTGCCGGCGGGGAAGTGGTTCAAAAAGCTTAGGCTATCACTTCCTTATGTCCGGTCGTGATGGTCAAGCGGATTAAGGCGTCCCTGTACATACCAGTTGCGTTGCTCCTGGCAGTATGGGTTCGAGTCACTTCTGGGATGTGAGTTTTCAGTTGTATATAGTCCTGCGGACCATTCAGGCTTGTTTGCATTTGTGTTCCTCACGTGTGCCCCAAAGAATGAGGTGATTTGATAAAATGCTATGCCCAAGATTACCATCCGAGTACCGGTGGGGAAGTGGTTCAAATAGCTTCAGCTATCACTTCCTTATGTCCGTTCGTGATGGTCAAGCGGATTATGGCGTCCCTGTACATACCAGTTGCGTTGCTCCTGGCAGTATGGGTTCGAGTCACTTTTGGGGTGTGAGTTTGCAGTTGTATATAGTCCTGGGGACCATTCAGGCTTGTTTGCATTTGTGTTCCCCACGTGTGCCCCAAAGAATGAGTTGATTTGATAAAATGCTATGCCCAAGATTACCATCCGAGTGCCAGCGGGGAAGTGGTTCAAATAGCTTCGGCTATCACTTCCTTATCTCCGGTCGTGATGGTCAAGCGGATTAAGGCGTCCCTGTACATACCAGTTGCGTTGCTCCTGGCAGTATGGGTTTGAGTCACTTCTGGGGTGTGAGTTTTCAGTTGTATATAGTCCTGGGGACCATTCAGGCTTGTTTGCATTTGTGTTCCTCACGTGTGCCCCAAAGAATGAGGTGATTTGATAAAATGCTATGCCCAAGATTACCATCCGAGTGCCCGCGGGGAAGTGGTTCAAATAGCTTCAGCTATCACTTCCTTATGTCCGGTCGTGATGGTCAAGCGGATTAAGGTGTCCCTGTATATACCAGTTGCGTTGCTCCTGGCAGTATGGGTTCGAGTCACTTCTGGGGTGTGAGTTTTCAGTTATATATAATCCTGGGGACCATTTAGGCTTGTTTGCATTTGTGTTCCTCACGTGTGCCCCAAAGAATGAGGTGATTTGATAAAATGCTATGCCCAAGATAACCATCCGAGTGCCGGCGGGGAAGTGGTTCAAAACTTCGGCTATCACTTCCTTATGTCCTGTCGTGATGGTCAAGCGGATTAAGGCGTCTCTGTACATACCAGTTGCGTTGCTCCTGGCAGTATGGGTTTGAGTCACTTCTGGGGTGTGAGTTTTCAGTTGTATATAGTCCTGCGGACCATTCAGGCTTGTTTGCATTTGTGTTCCTCACGTGTGCCCCAAAGAATGAGGTGATTTGTTAAAATGCTATGGCCAAGATTACCATCCGAGTGCCGGCGGGGAAGTGGTTCAAAAAGCTTAGGCTATCACTTCCTTATGTCCGGTCGTGATGGTCAAGCGGATTAAGGCGTCCCTGTACATACCAGTTGCGTTGCTCCTGGCAGTATGGGTTCGAGTCACTTCTGGGGTGTGAGTTTTCAGTTGTATATAGTCCTGGGGACCATTCAGGCTTGTTTGCATTTGTGTTCCTCACGTGTGCCCCAAAGAATGAGGTGATTTGATAAAATGCTATGCCCAAGATTACCATCCGAGTGCCGGCGGGGAAGTGGTTCAAATAGCTTCGGCTATCACTTCCTTATGTCCGGTCATGATGGCCAAGTGGATTAAGGCGTCCCTGTACATACCAGTTGCGTTGCTCCTGGCAGTATGGGTTCGAGTCACTTCTGGGGTGTGAGTTTTCAGTTTTATATAGTCCTGGGGTCCATTCAGGCTTGTTTGCATTTGTGTTACTCACGTGTGCCCCAAAGAATGAGGTGATTTGATAAAATGCTATGCCCAAGATTACCATCCGAGTGCCGGCGGGGAAGTGGTTCAAATAGCTTCGGCTATCACTTCCTTATGTCCGGTCGTGATGGTCAAGCGGATTATAGCGTCCCTGTACATACCAGTTGAGTTGCTCCTGGCAGTATGGGTTCGAGTCACTTCTGGGGTGTGAGTTTTCAGTCGTATATAGTCCTGGGGACCATTCAGGCTTGTTTACATTTGTGTTCCTCACGTGTGCCGCAAAGAATGAGGTGATTTGATGAAATGCTATGCCCAAGATTACCATCTGAGTGCCGGAGGGGAAGTGGTTCAAATAGCTTCGGCTATCACTTCCTTATGTCCGGTCGTGATGGTCAAGCGGATTAAGGCGTCCTTGTACATACCAGTTGCGTTGCTCCTGGCAGTATGGGTTTGAGTCACTTCTGGGGTGTGAGTTTTCAGTTGTATATAGTCCTGCGGACCATTCAGGCTTGTTTGCATTTGTGTTCCTCACGTGTGCCCCAAAGAATAAGGTGATTTGATAAAATGCTATGCCCAAGATTACCATCCGAGTGCCGGCAGGGAAGTGGTTCAAATAGCTTCGGCTATCACTTCCTTATGTCCTGTCGTGATGGTCAAGCGGATTAAGGCGTCCCTGTACATACCAGTTGCGTTGCTCCTGGCAGTATGGGTTCGAGTCACTTCTGGGGAGTGAGTTTTCAGTTGTATATAGTCCTGGGGACCATTCAGGCTTGTTTACATTTGTGTTCCTCACGTGTGCCCCAAAGAATGAGGTGATTTGATAAAATGCTATGCCCAAGATTACCATCCGAGTGCCGGCGGGGAAGTGGTTCAAATAGCTTCGGCTATAACTTCCTTATGTCCTGTCGTGATGGTCAAGCGGATTAAGGCGTCCCTGTACATACCAGTTGCGTTGCTCCTGGCAGTATGGGTTCGAGTCACTTCTGGGGTGTGAGTTTTCAGTTGTATATAGTCCTGGGGACCATTCAGGCTTGTTTACATTTGTGTTCCTCACGTGTGCCCCAAAGAATGAGGTGATTTGATAAAATGCTATGCCCAAGATTACCCTCCGAGTGCCGGCGGGGAAGTGGTTCAAATAGCTTCGGCTATCACTTCCTTATGTCCGGTCGTGATGGTCAAGCGGATTAAGGCGTCCCTGTACATACCAAATGCGTTGCTCCTGGCAGTATGGGTTCGAGTCACTTCTGGGGTGTGAGTTTTCAGTTGTATATAGTCCTGGGGACCATTCAGGCTTGTTTGCATTTGTGTTCCTCACATGTGCCTCAAAGAATGAGGTGATTTGATAAAATGCTATGCCCAAGATTACCATGCGAGTGCCGGCGGGGAAGTGGTTCAAATAGCTTCGGCTATCACTTCCTTATGTCCGGTCGTGATGGTCAAGCGGATTATAGCGTCCCTGTACATACCAGTTGCGTTGCTCCTGGCAGTATGGGTTCGAGTCACTTCTGGGGTGTGAGTTTTCAGTTGTATATAGTCCTGGGGACCATTCAGGCTTGTTTACATTTGTGTTCCTCACGTGTGCCCCAAAGAATGAGGTGATTTGATAAAATGCTATGCCCAAGATTACCATCCGAGTGCCGGTGGGGAAGTGGTTCAAATAGCTTCGGCTATCACTTCCTTATGTCCGGTCGTGATGGTCAAGCGGATTAAGGCGTCCCTGTACATACCAAATGCGTTGCTCCTGGCAGTATGGGTTCGAGTCACTTCTGGGGTGTGAGTTTTCAGTTGTATATAGTCCTGGGGACCATTCAGGCTTGTTTGCATTTGTGTTCCTCACGTGTGCCTCAAAGAATGAGGTGATTTGATAAAATGCTATGCCCAAGATTACCATGCGAGTGCCGGCGGGGAAGTGGTTCAAATAGCTTCGGCTATCACTTCCTTATGTCCGGTCGTGATGGTCAAGCGGATTAAGGCGTCCCTATACATACCAATTGCGTTGCTCCTGGCAGTATGGGATCGATTCACTTCTGGGGTGTGAGTTTTCAGTTGTATATAGTCCTGGGGACCATTCAGGCTTGTTTGCATTTGTGTTCCTCACGTGTGCCCCAAAGAATGAGGTGATTTGATAAAATGCTATGCCCAAGATTACCATCCGAGTGCCGGCGGGGAAGTGGTTCAAATAGCTTCGGCTATCACTTCCTTATCTCCGGTCGTGATGGTCAAGCGGATTAAGGCGTCCCTGTACATACCAGTTGCGTTGCTCCTGGCAGTATGGGTTTGAGTCACTTCTGGGGTGTGAGTTTTCAGTTGTATATAGTCCTGGGGACCATTCAGGCTAGTTTGCATTTGTGTTCCTCACGTGTGCCCCAAAGAATGAGGTGATTTGATAAAATGCTATGCCCAAGATTACCATCCGAGTGCCGGCGGGGAAGTGGTTCAAATAGCTTCGGCTATAACTTCCTTATGTCCTGTCGTGATGGTCAAGCGGATTAAGGCGTCCCTGTACATACCAGTTGCGTTGCTCCTGGCAGTATGGGTTCGAGTCACTTCTGGGGTGTGAGTTTTCAGTTGTATATAGTCCTGGGGACCATTCAGGCTTGTTTACATTTGTGTTCCTCACGTGTGCCCCAAAGAATGAGGTGATTTGATAAAATGCTATGCCCAAGATTACCATCCGAGTGCCGGCGGGGAAGTGGTTCAAATAGCTTCGGCTATCACTTCCTTATGTCCGGTCGTGATGGTCAAGCGGATTAAGGCGTCCCTGTACATACCAAATGCGTTGCTCCTGGCAGTATGGGTTCGAGTCACTTCTGGGGTGTGAGTTTTCAGTTGTATATAGTCCTGGGGACCATTCAGGCTTGTTTGCATTTGTGTTCCTCACATGTGCCTCAAAGAATGAGGTGATTTGATAAAATGCTATGCCCAAGATTACCATGCGAGTGCCGGCGGGGAAGTGGTTCAAATAGCTTCGGCTATCACTTCCTTATGTCCGGTCGTGATGGTCAAGCGGATTATAGCGTCCCTGTACATACCAGTTGCGTTGCTCCTGGCAGTATGGGTTCGAGTCACTTCTGGGGTGTGAGTTTTCAGTTGTATATAGTCCTGGGGACCATTCAGGCTTGTTTACATTTGTGTTCCTCACGTGTGCCCCAAAGAATGAGGTGATTTGATAAAATGCTATGCCCAAGATTACCATCCGAGTGCCGGCGGGGAAGTGGTTCAAATAGCTTCGGCTATCACTTCCTTATGTCCGGTCGTGATGGTCAAGCGGATTAAGGCGTCCCTATACATACCAATTGCGTTGCTCCTGGCAGTATGGGTTCGAGTCACTTCTGGGGTGTGAGTTTTCAGTTGTATATAGTCCTGGGGACCATTCAGGCTTGTTTGCATTTGTGTTCCTCACGTGTGCCCCAAAGAATGAGGTGATTTGATAAAATGCTATGCCCAAGATTACCATCCGAGTGCCGGCGGGGAAGTGGTTCAAATAGCTTCGGCTATCACTTCCTTATCTCCGGTCGTGATGGTCAAGCGGATTAAGGCGTCCCTGTACATACCAGTTGCGTTGCTCCTGGCAGTATGGGTTTGAGTCACTTCTGGGGTGTGAGTTTTCAGTTGTATATAGTCCTGGGGACCATTCAGGCTTGTTTGCATTTGTGTTCCTCACGTGTGCCCCAAAGAATGAGGTGATTTGATAAAATGCTATGCCCAAGATTACCATCCGAGTGCCCGCGGGGAAGTGGTTCAAATAGCTTCGGCTATCACTTCCTTATGTCCGGTCGTGATGGTCAAGCGGATTAAGGCGTCCCTGTATATACCAGTTGCGTTGCTCCTGGCAGTATGGGTTCGAGTCACTTCTGGGGTGTGAGTTTTCAGTTATATATAATCCTGGGGACCATTCAGGCTTGTTTGCATTTGTGTTCCTCACGTGTGCCCCAAAGAATGAGGTGATTTGATAAAATGCTATGCCCAAGATAACCATCCGAGTGCCGGCTGGGAAGTGGTTCAAAACTTCGGCTATCACTTCCTTATGTCCTGTCGTGATGGTCAAGCGGATTAAGGCGTCTCTGTACATACCAGTTGCGTTGCTCCTGGCAGTATGGGTTTGAGTCACTTCTGGGGTGTGAGTTTTCAGTTGTATATAGTCCTGGGGACCATTCAGTCTTGTTTGCATTTGTGTTCCTCACGTGTGCCCCAAAGAATGAGGTGATTTGTTAAAATGCTATGCCCAAGATTACCATCCGAGTGCCGGCGGGGAAGTGGTTCAAAAAGCTTAGGCTATCACTTCCTTATGTCCGGTCGTGATGGTCAAGCGGATTAAGGCGTCCCTGTACATACCAGTTGCGTTGCTCCTGGCAGTATGGGTTCGAGTCACTTCTGGGATGTGAGTTTTCAGTTGTATATAGTCCTGCGGACCATTCAGGCTTGTTTGCATTTGTGTTCCTCACGTGTGCCCCAAAGAATGAGGTGATTTGATAAAATGCTATGCCCAAGATTACCATCCGAGTACCGGTGGGGAAGTGGTTCAAATAGCTTCAGCTATCACTTCCTTATGTCCGTTCGTGATGGTCAAGCGGATTATGGCGTCCCTGTACATACCAGTTGCGTTGCTCCTGGCAGTATGGGTTCGAGTCACTTTTGGGGTGTGAGTTTGCAGTTGTATATAGTCCTGGGGACCATTCAGGCTTGTTTGCATTTGTGTTCCCCACGTGTGCCCCAAAGAATGAGTTGATTTGATAAAATGCTATGCCCAAGATTACCATCCGAGTGCCGGCGGGGAAGTGGTTCAAATAGCTTCGGCTATCACTTCCTTATCTCCGGTCGTGATGGTCAAGCGGATTAAGGCGTCCCTGTACATACCAGTTGCGTTGCTCCTGGCAGTATGGGTTTGAGTCACTTCTGGGGTGTGAGTTTTCAGTTGTATATAGTCCTGGGGACCATTCAGGCTTGTTTGCATTTGTGTTCCTCACGTGTGCCCCAAAGAATGAGGTGATTTGATAAAATGCTATGCCCAAGATTACCATCCGAGTGCCCGCGGGGAAGTGGTTCAAATAGCTTCAGCTATCACTTCCTTATGTCCGGTCGTGATGGTCAAGCGGATTAAGGTGTCCCTGTATATACCAGTTGCGTTGCTCCTGGCAGTATGGGTTCGAGTCACTTCTGGGGTGTGAGTTTTCAGTTATATATAATCCTGGGGACCATTTAGGCTTGTTTGCATTTGTGTTCCTCACGTGTGCCCCAAAGAATGAGGTGATTTGATAAAATGCTATGCCCAAGATAACCATCCGAGTGCCGGCGGGGAAGTGGTTCAAAACTTCGGCTATCACTTCCTTATGTCCTGTCGTGATGGTCAAGCGGATTAAGGCGTCTCTGTACATACCAGTTGCGTTGCTCCTGGCAGTATGGGTTTGAGTCACTTCTGGGGTGTGAGTTTTCAGTTGTATATAGTCCTGCGGACCATTCAGGCTTGTTTGCATTTGTGTTCCTCACGTGTGCCCCAAAGAATGAGGTGATTTGTTAAAATGCTATGGCCAAGATTACCATCCGAGTGCCGGCGGGGAAGTGGTTCAAAAAGCTTAGGCTATCACTTCCTTATGTCCGGTCGTGATGGTCAAGCGGATTAAGGCGTCCCTGTACATACCAGTTGCGTTGCTCCTGGCAGTATGGGTTCGAGTCACTTCTGGGGTGTGAGTTTTCAGTTGTATATAGTCCTGCGGACCATTCAGGCTTGTTTGCATTTGTGTTCCTCACGTGTGCCCCAAAGAATGAGGTGATTTGATAAAATGCTATGCCCAAGATTACCATCCGAGTACCGGTGGGGAAGTGGTTCAAATAGCTTCAGCTATCACTTCCTTATGTCCGTTCGTGAGGGTCAAGCGGATTAAGGCGTCCCTGTACATACCAGTTGCGTTGCTCCTGGCAGTATGGGTTCGAGTCACTTTTGGGGTGTGAGTTTGCAGTTGTATATAGTCCTGGGGACCATTCAGGCTTGTTTGCATTTGTGTTCCCCACGTGTGCCCCAAAGAATGAGTTGATTTGATAAAATGCTATGCCCAAGATTACCATCCGAGTGCCGGCGGGGAAGTGGTTCAAATAGCTTCGGCTATCACTTCCTTATGTCCGGTCGTGATGGTCAAGCGGATTAAGGCGTCCCTGTACATACCAGTTGCGTTGCTCCTGGCAGTATGGGTTCGAGTCACTTCTGGGGTGTGAGTTTTCAGTTATATATAGTCCTGGGGACCATTCAGGCTTGTTTGCATTTGTGTTCCTCATGTGTGCCCCAAAGAATGAGGTGATTTGATAAAATGCTATGCCCAAGATTACCATCTGAGTGCCGGCGGGGAAGTGGTTCAAATAGCTTCGGCTATCACTTCCTTATGTCCTGTCGTGATGGTCAAGCGGATTAAGGCGTCCCTGTACATACCAGTTGCGTTGCTCCTGGCAGTATGGGTTCGAGTCACTTCTGGGGTGTGAGTTTTCAGTTGTATATAGTCCTGGGGACCATTCAGGCTTGTTTACATTTGTGTTCCTCACGTGTGCCCCAAAGAATGAGGTGATTTGATAAAATGCTATGCCCAAGATTACCATCCGAGTGCCGGCGGGGAAGTGGTTCAAATAGCTTCAGCTATCACTTCCTTATGTCCGGTCGTGATGGTCAAGCGGATTAAGGCGTCCCTATACATACCAATTGCGTTGCTCCTGGCAGTATGGGTTCGAGTCACTTCTGGGGTGTGAGTTTTCAGTTGTATATAGTCCTGGGGACCATTCAGGCTTGTTTGCATTTGTGTTCCTCACGTATGCCCCAAAGAATGAGGTGATTTGATAAAATGCTATGCCCAAGATTACCATCCGAGTGCCCGCGGGGAAGTGGTTCAAATAGCTTCGGCTATCACTTCCTTATGTCCGGTCGTGATGGTCAAGCGGATTAAGGCGTCCCTGTATATACCAGTTGCGTTGCTCCTGGCAGTATGGGTTCGAGTCACTTCTGGGGTGTGAGCTTTCACTTATATATAATCCTGGGGACCATTCAGGCTTGTTTGCATTTGTGTTCCTCACGTGTGCCCCAAAGAATGAGGTGATTTGATAAAATGCTATGCCCAAGATAACCATCCGAGTGCCGGCGGGGAAGTGGTTCAAAACTTCGGCTATCACTTCCTTATGTCCTGTCGTGATGGTCAAGCGGATTAAGGCGTCCCTGTACATACCAGTTGCGTTGCTCCTGGCAGTATGGGTTCGAGTCACTTCTGGGGTGTGAGTTTTCAGTTGTATATAGTCTTGGGGACCATTCAGGCTTGTTTACATTTGTGTTCCTCACGTGTGCCCCAAAGAATGAGGTGATTTGATAAAATGCTATGCCCAAGATTACCATCCGAGTGCCGGCAGGGAAGTGGTTCAAATAGCTTCGGCTATCACTTCCTTATGTCCGGTCGTGATGGTCAAGCGGATTAAGGCGTCCCTGTACATACTAGTTGCGTTGCTCCTGGCAGTATGGGTTCGAGTCACATCTGGGGTGTGAGTTTTCAGTTGTATATAGTCCTGGGGACCATTCAGGCTTGTTTGCATTTGTGTTCCTCACGTGTGCCCCAAAGAATGAGGTGATTTGATAAAATGCTATGCCCAAGATTACCATCCGAGTGCCGGCTGGGAAGTGGTTCAAATAGCTTCGGCTATCACTTCCTTATGTCCTGTCGTGATGGTCAAGCGGATTAAGGCGTCCCTGTACATACCAGTTGCGTTGCTCCTGGCAGTATGGGTTCGAGTCACTTCTGGGGTGTGAGTTTTCAGTTGTATATAGTCCTGGGGACCATTCAGGCTTGTTTACATTTGTGTTCCTCACGTGTGCCCCAAAGAATGAGGTGATTTGATAAAATGCTATGCCCAAGATTACCATCCGAGTGCCGGCGGGGAAGTGGTTCAAATAGCTTCAGCTATCACTTCCTTATGTCCGGTCGTGATGGTCAAGCGGATTAAGGCGTCCCTATACATACCAATTGCGTTGCTCCTGGCAGTATGGGTTCGAGTCACTTCTGGGGTGTGAGTTTTCAGTTGTATATAGTCCTGGGGACCATTCAGGCTTGTTTGCATTTGTGTTCCTCACGTATGCCCCAAAGAATGAGGTGATTTGATAAAATGCTATGCCCAAGATTACCATCCGAGTGCCCGCGGGGAAGTGGTTCAAATAGCTTCGGCTATCACTTCCTTATGTCCGGTCGTGATGGTC
>NW_027190970.1:0-7500 GCF_040958095.1 Procambarus clarkii
GGAGAGACGACCCACTGAGGGCTGGGTGCGTCGTCGAGAGAGTGCTGTGAGGCGGCTGGGGACAGGGAGGAAATTCAGAGACGACCTCACTGTGGCTCGGTGAAACCGTCGAGTAGATCTTTCAGGTGGCTGAGGGCAGGAAGGAAAAGCAGAGACGAGGACTTGGGGGGGTAGGGGGTGGGGTTGGGCTCTGGATGGGTGAGGAAAGGGGGGGTGTTAAGGTGGGTCGCCGAAAACGGAGATTCGAACTCAAAAGGCGGGCTAGGATCCGTCCATGGTGTGGCACCAAGAGAGAATGGCGAGACGACCCACTGTGGCTCGGTGTGGCGTCGAGAGAGTCCTGTCAGGCGGCTGAGGGCAGGGAGGAAACCGGAGATGGGGGGGAGGGAGGTGCAAACCTGGACTGTTAGGCGAGCGGCTTACTCCCGCCGTTTACCCGCTGGACCTCGTCCAGTCTCCGGCAATGCTCCGGCACAGAGAATGCCTGGCCTGGCGTGACGGCCTGCTCCTGCCCGGTGTGTGGCGGTCGCGCCAGCAGTGTTTCTCGTGTAGCATGCGAGCGTTGCCGGTGTCGTCGGGAGCCGGGATATGTTCTCGAACAAAGTTACCTGAGCGAGTGTGCCTTTCTCCCTGTCGTCAGCTCGGGTCTGGTCGAATTGGGCCGGTGGCGCCGAAGAAGTTACCACCGGAGACCAGGGTCCAGTGGCTAGAGCCGGGCCCAACGGCTATTGCCGAGTACCTTCCTCCGATGCAGGAAGAAGGTGTGTTCAGTCCCGCGGAAATCGTACGGCGGGTGCCGAATTTACCAGTGGCCAGCCGGGTCCAGGAGCTAGAGCCGGATTTGTCGGCTACTGCCGGGTAACCTACTTTGGATGCGGGTGCTGGCGTGGTCGGCCCCGCGGAAATCGGACGGCAGGCGCCGAAGATACCAGCGGCGAGCCGGGTCCCGGAGCTAGAGCCGAGCCCATCGGCTATTGTTGAGTAGCCGTCTTTGCCGGCAGAGCTGGCGTTTTCAGTCTCGTCGAAATCAGACGGCGGGCGCCGAAGTTAACAGCGGCTAGCCGGGCCCCAGAGCTAGAGCCGGACCCAGGGACTAAAGCCCAGCGGTGTGCTTCCGGTTGGGCGTTTGCGTTTTCAGTCTCGCGGAAATCGGACGGAGGGCGCCGAAGTTACGTTTTGCCAGCCGGGTCCAGTAGCTAGAGCCGGGCCCGGGGACTAGAGTCCCGCGTCGGCCTCCGACCCGAGTGCTTCTGTTTTCAATCTCGTCCAAATCGGACGAGGGGTACGGAAACGGCACAACTTAACCCGGGTCCAGGGGCTAGAGCCGGGCCCGGCGACTAGAGTCCCGCGTCGGCCTTCGGCCCAAGTGCTTCCGTTTTCAATCTCGTCCAAATCGGATGGAGGGTACCGAAACGGCGAAACGTAACCCTGACTCCCTTGCAAGTGCCTGGTCCGGTAACCCTATTGTCCTTCAAGGCTCTCAGACCTGAAAGGAATTGGGAGGCAAGTTCGGCATTCTGGCCGAAATCGAGCGCCGGAGTGTACCTTTTTCCAGAACTGGGACATGGTACATCAGGGGTTTTCGTGCTTAGACCACAGCACAGCGAGAGCTGGGCGACCATTTGAGCTCAATTTGCACGAAGTGACGACATCACCTTGACCCATTCGATATATATAGGGGAGACCTGGTGTCTGTGGCACCTTTCTCGTGGGTAACCTGCTGTCTTAGGGGACCATGCGAGGGAGACTACTGACAACTACCTGCGTCTTGGCGACATTCTAAGTCTCGTTGTTGCCAGAGGGAAGGAGCAAATGTTTTCCATTGTTTTGGTGCGTTGGCTACTTTCCCTTCCCCCATTCCACGGTGTTGGTTCTCGGTTCCGGTGCGGTAGCGAACTGTTTGCCGCAGACGTTTACCGGAGTAAATGGGGAACCAGCCTTTTACCTGTCGCGGGGTACATATGCCGAGGTATTTGGAGTCCGGTGTGTGAGTGACCGACCATTGCGTTCTGTTAGACATACGTAACATTAGGCGAAGGCGGCCCTCCTTGCACATGTCGTGTGGTTCCAGAGCCAGGCATCTCGGGTCCGGTGTGCGCGTGCGACCGATCTTGTTCATGTGTTAGACATACGTAACAGTGGGCGAAGACGGTCGGCGAAACTCGCGCATGTCGTGTGGTCCGAGATGGCCTTCCATGCACATTAGATATAGCTATATAAAGGGGGAGACGCGGTGGCTGGCTGACAACTACCGGCGTCTTGGCGACATTGTGTCTCGTTGTCGCCAGAGAGAAGGAGCAAATGTATTCCATTGTTTTGGTACGTGGGCTCCTTTCTCTTCCCCCACTGTTAGGGTGCTGGTTCTCGGTTCCGGTGCGGTAGCGAACTGTTTGCCGCAGACGTATACCGGAGTAATTGGGGAACCAGACGGTGTTTTGCCTGTCGCGGGATTGGATCACAGGTTCTGGGTTCCGGTGCGGTTGCGAACTGCTTCTCGTTCACCGGCGCCAATGGGGAACCTGCCTGTCTGTCGCGGGGCAAATGCCACATAGGCTGAGGTATTTGGAGTCCGGTGTGTGAGTGACCGACCATTGCGTTCTGTTAGACATACGTAACATTAGGCGAAGGCGGCCCTCCTTGCACATGTCGTGTGGTTCCAGAGCCAGGCATCTCGGGTCCGGTGTGCGCGTGCGACCGATCTTGTTCATGTGTTAGACATACGTAACAGTGGGCGAAGACGGTCGGCGAAACTCGCGCATGTCGTGTGGTCCGAGATGGCCTTCCATGGACGTTAGATATAGCTATATAAAGGGGGAGACTCGGTGGCTGGCTGAACCTACTACCGGCGTCTTGGCGACATTGTGTCTCGTTGTCGCCAGAGAGAAGGAGCAAATGTATTCCATTGTTTTGGTGCGTGGGCTCCTTTCTCTTCCCCCACTGTTAGGGTGCTGGTTCTCGGTTCCGGTGCGGTAGCGAACTGTTTGCCGCAGACGTATACCGGAGTAATTGGGGAACCAGACGGTGTTTTGCCTGTCGCGGGATTGGATCACAGGTTCTGGGTTCCGGTGCGGTTGCGAACTGCTTCTCGTTCACCGGCGCCAATGGGGAACCTGCCTGTCTGTCGCGGGGCAAATGCCACATAGGCTGAGGTATTTGGAGTCCGGTGTGTGAGCGACCGACCATTGCGTCTTGTTAGACATACGTAACTTGCAGGCGAAGGCGGCCCTCCTCGCACATGTCGTGTGGTTCCAGAGCCCAGGCACCTCGGGGTCCGGTGTGCGCGTGCGACCGATCTTGTTCATGTGTTAGACATACGTAACAGTGGGCGAAGACGGTCGGCGAAACTCGCGCATGTCGTGTGGCTCGAGAATTGCCTTCAATTCCTCCCTGGAGTGAGTAGTTTGTTTCGGCAGCAGCTCTCTCTCCACACAACCCCCCATCATCCTCCTTCCCGCAAGAGCATGATCCCGATGCTCGATGCAAACTGAGAACTGTCACTGCACACGCTGCGGCATCTCGGGTCCGGTGCGCGAGGCGAACTTGCATTCTGCTAGACATACGTAGCATTAGGCGAGAGCGCCCGTAATCGCGCACGTCGTGAGGCTCGAGAGGCCTTCAAAGCAGCGCCTCTGTATTGTGTCACGACGATTCCTTCCGATCTCCGTGCGATCACTTCTCCAGCCTACGACTGCACATCGAGTCAGCTATCGATCGGTCTGTGTGCATGGGAACAGAGCACCAACCTTCTTCCATGTCATGGGAAGGCTGAACAAAAACACTGTGGCGTCGCCTCTCTCCACCAACGAGGAGGCGACAAACCACACGGCACCTCGGATGCATTTCCGACGGTTCCTTTCATATAAAAGGGGTGACGCCGAGGAAAATAAGACTCGCGTCCCTACCAAAACGAAAAAGACCACCACCACCTACTCACTTACTACTGCTCCTCCTCCTGTTTTTCCAGCTTGCCGTGTTGAATGACGACAATGACGAGCAGGAGTAATCTCGGCGGGGTAGTTATGATCGTTCGTCCACGCGGAGTAACTGCTCTCCTCCGCCTCTGTTCGTCTAACGTATCGACATAACGCCATACTGTCGGGCTGCTAGAGAGTCCATAGTGAGATTTAACTTGCAAAGCAGGATTAAAACGCAAAACCGAGGGGAGCGAGGGGTGTGTGTGTGTGTCTTGTGTACTATATATCAGTAGTACTGTTGAGCTACCTGGTTGATCCTGCCAGTAGTCATATGCTTGTCTCAAAGATTAAGCCATGCATGTGTAAGTACAAGCCGAGTTAAGGCGAAACCGCGAATGGCTCATTAAATCAGCTATGTTTCATTGGATCTGTAAACCCACTTACTTGGATAACTGTGGTAATTCTAGAGCTAATACATGCATCACGTCTCTGACCGCAAGGGAAGAGCGCTTTTATTAGTTCAAAACTGGTCGGGCCTCGGTCCGTTAACCCACCCGTGGTGAATCTGAATAACTTTTTGCTGAGCGCACGGTCTCCGCACCGGCGCCGCATCCTTCAAGTGTCTGCCTTATCAGCTTTCGATTGTAGGTTATGCGCCTACAATGGCTATAACGGGTAACGGGGAATCAGGGTTCGATTCCGGAGAGGGAGCCTGAGAAACGGCTACCACATCTAAGGAAGGCAGCAGGCACGCAAATTACCCACTCCCGGCACGGGGAGGTAGTGACGAAAAATAACGATGCGAGACTCATCCGAGGCCTCGCAATCGGAATGAGTACACTTTAAATCCTTTAACGAGGATCTATTGGAGGGCAAGTCTGGTGCCAGCAGCCGCGGTAATTCCAGCTCCAATAGCGTATATTAAAGTTGTTGCGGTTAAAAAGCTCGTAGTTGGATCTCAGTTCCGGACTGACGGTACACCGCCTGGTGCTTACTGTCACGCTCCGAACAGCTAACTAGCCCCGCCGGCTCGCACGGGGTGCTCTTCATCGAGTGTCCCGAGTGGCCGGCACGTTTACTTTGAAAAAATTAGAGTGCTCAGAGCAGGCTACTTTAATGGCCTGAATGTCTATGCATGGAATAATGGAATAGGACCTCGGTTCTATTTTGTTGGTTTTCGGAACCTGAGGTAATGACTAATAGGAACAGGCGGGGGCATTCGTACTGCGACGCTAGAGGTGAAATTCTTGGACCGTCGCAAGACGAACTACTGCGAAAGCATTTGCCAAGGATGTTTTCATTAATCAAGAACGAAAGTTAGAGGTTCGAAGGCGATCAGATACCGCCCTAGTTCTAACCATAAACGATGCCAACTAGCGATCCGCCGGCGTTATTCCCATGACCCGGCGGGCAGCTTCCGGGAAACCAAAGTCTTTGGGTTCCGGGGGAAGTATGGTTGCAAAGCTGAAACTTAAAGGAATTGACGGAAGGGCACCACCAGGAGTGGAGCCTGCGGCTTAATTTGACTCAACACGGGGAACCTCACCAGGCCCAGACACCGGAAGGATTGACAGATTGAGAGCTCTTTCTCGATTCGGTGGGTGGTGGTGCATGGCCGTTCTTAGTTGGTGGAGCGATTTGTCTGGTTAATTCCGATAACGAACGAGACTCTGGCCTATTAACTAGTCGACGGATCTCCAGCAATTGGTGTCCAGTTCGCAACTTCTTCTTAGAGGGATTAGCGGCAATTCTAGCCGCACGAGATTGAGCAATAACAGGTCTGTGATGCCCTTAGATGTTCTGGGCCGCACGCGCGCTACACTGAAGAGATCAACGTGTTCTCCCCCTCCGAGAGGAGCGGGTAACCCGTTCAATCCCCTTCATGATAGGGATTGGGGCTTGCAATTGTTTCCCATGAACGAGGAATTCCCAGTAAGTGCAAGTCATCAGCTTGCGCTGATTACGTCCCTGCCCTTTGTACACACCGCCCGTCGCTACTACCGATTGAATGATTTAGTGAGGCCTTCGGACTGGCGCTCTTGGATGTTCTACCCCTCGCGTCTCGGCGCAAGGGGTTCTCGCCTCGAGCTGACGGAAAGATGTCCAAACTTGATCATTTAGAGGAAGTAAAAGTCGTAACAAGGTTTCCGTAGGTGAACCTGCGGAAGGATCATTACAGTTTGTGACGCGAGAGCTGCAACCATCGGCTCGTCGTCGTCGTTCGAGTATTCTTCAATGCGAAGAAGGCAAGGGTAGCCTTGGGAGCCGCACCCAATTGCCGTGGGAAAGGAGAAAGCGGATAAACGGCGGGGAGATCAACACCCACTGTGAGACAATAACAGGTCTGTGATGTCGGACTGACATGACATGTCAGTCAGTCCGACCGGCGCAGGTCACAGTCCTAGCGCCGTATACTGCTTTAGAGTCATCTGTTGGGGCTCGCGACACCCGTCACCGACATCTTTCTTCCTTGTCCCCGGTCGCTCAGTGGCTTCCGGCACCCACACCATAGAGAGAAAGCAGCAGGCGAAGACGCTACTGCTCCTCTCGTTGACAGGGCCGGCGCCTGCTACTCTGGCGGCGTCTAGTGCTGGGTTTTCCTTGACACGCTTCCCAGTGGGCCCCTCCCTCCCCGCCTTCACTCTACTGTAAACGTAAATGTACGTGTGCGGCAGAGGAGGAAAAAGGGGAGAGAGAAAAAAAGCATTTTATGTGTCTTCTAACCAAAGTCGGGCTCTTACCAGCCCTATCAAACCCCCCATACATTACGTCCTCCTATGATGGAGTGATAGACGGCCGACAGGCCTTAATAAAAACATATACAACTCTTAACGGTGGATCACTTGGCTCGTGGGTCGATGAAGACCGCAGCTAACTGCGTGTCGGTATGTGAATCGCAAGAATACCAGATACATCGACAAGTCGAACGCACATTGCGGCGGCAGTCCTGATATGTGTACTGTCGCCACTCCTGCGCGAGGGTCGGAATAACATCCATCGGGCGAGTAGCTGTTGCGGCCTCCATATTCTGCTCTTTGGCAGGCTCAACGATGCGCTTTGGCCTGCTCTGGGGAACGACGCCCGCCACTGCCCCCCGAATGAGAAGGCAGGAGGCAAACCGGGAGTCCCCCTAATATTTGACAAACGAGCCCCTAGCACACCTCATCATGCTGTGAAAGAAAGACGCTTTTCGTCCTATTTCTGCAACAGAGGCCTGCCGCCCTTTGAGTGAGAAAACACTCGACGTCTGCTGCGGATCCGATTGTCCCACAGACGTGCAGCAAGCAAAGCCGCCAGTTTCCACCCCTCCGTGGACTGGATGGCACAACACAAGGGTATGGCTAGAGGACCGGGTCGGAAGCGACATGCCATGCGTCGCCGTCCAGAGGTAGTAGTGTGCCAGGGAAATTGAACGCTTGAGGAACCTCCCGCCTATCACACACACTCTCTACGGACCGACTCAACCGGATTTCATTTACTTTGGCCTAGCAGAATTCGAGAGAGAGAAGAAATGGTGCCAATAACGCTCATGAACGAGTAAATTACACCAGTACACAGGTGCATGTATGAGAGAGAGGCGTGTGCG
>NW_027190970.1:12500-20928 GCF_040958095.1 Procambarus clarkii
GCTGTGAGGCGGCTGGGGACAGGGAGGAAATTCAGAGACGACCTCACTGTGGCTCGGTGAAACCGTCGAGTAGATCTTTCAGGTGGCTGAGGGCAGGAAGGAAAAGCAGAGACGAGGACTTGGGGGGGTAGGGGGTGGGGTTGGGCTCTGGATGGGTGAGGGGAGGGGGGGTGTTAAGGTGGGTCGCCGAAAACGGAGATTCGACCTCAAACGGCGGGCTAGGATCCGTCCCTGATCCGACACAGAGACAGAACGGAGAGACGACCCACTGTGGCAGGGTGAGGCGTCGAGAGAGTCCTGTGAGGCGGCTGAGGACAGGGAGGAAACGGAGAGACGACCCACTGAGGGCTGGGTGCGTCGTCGAGAGAGTGCTGTGAGGCGGCTGGGGACAGGGAGGAAATTCAGAGACGACCTCACTGTGGCTCGGTGAAACCGTCGAGTAGATCTTTCAGGTGGCTGAGGGCAGGAAGGAAAAGCAGAGACGAGGACTTGGGGGGGTAGGGGGTGGGGTTGGGCTCTGGATGGGTGAGGGGAGGGGGGGTGTTAAGGTGGGTCGCCGAAAACGGAGATTCGACCTCAAACGGCGGGCTAGGATCCGTCCCTGATCCGACACAGAGACAGAACGGAGAGACGACCCACTGTGGCAGGGTGAGGCGTCGAGAGAGTCCTGTGAGGCGGCTGAGGACAGGGAGGAAACGGAGAGACGACCCACCGAGGGCTCGGTGCGTCGTCGAGAGAGTGCTGTGAGGCGGCTGAGGACAGGGAGGAAACGGAGAGACGACCCACTGAGGGCTGGGTGCGTCGTCGAGAGAGTGCTGTGAGGCGGCTGGGGACAGGGAGGAAATTCAGAGACGACCTCACTGTGGCTCGGTGAAACCGTCGAGTAGATCTTTCAGGTGGCTGAGGGCAGGAAGGAAAAGCAGAGACGAGGACTTGGGGGGGTAGGGGGTGGGGTTGGGCTCTGGATGGGTGAGGGGAGGGGGGGTGTTAAGGTGGGTCGCCGAAAACGGAGATTCGACCTCAAACGGCGGGCTAGGATCCGTCCCTGATCCGACACAGAGACAGAACGGAGAGACGACCCACTGTGGCAGGGTGAGGCGTCGAGAGAGTCCTGTGAGGCGGCTGAGGACAGGGAGGAAACGGAGAGACGACCCACTGAGGGCTGGGTGCGTCGTCGAGAGAGTGCTGTGAGGCGGCTGGGGACAGGGAGGAAATTCAGAGACGACCTCACTGTGGCTCGGTGAAACCGTCGAGTAGATCTTTCAGGTGGCTGAGGGCAGGAAGGAAAAGCAGAGACGAGGACTTGGGGGGGTAGGGGGTGGGGTTGGGCTCTGGATGGGTGAGGGGAGGGGGGGTGTTAAGGTGGGTCGCCGAAAACGGAGATTCGACCTCAAACGGCGGGCTAGGATCCGTCCCTGATCCGACACAGAGACAGAACGGAGAGACGACCCACTGTGGCAGGGTGAGGCGTCGAGAGAGTCCTGTGAGGCGGCTGAGGACAGGGAGGAAACGGAGAGACGACCCACCGAGGGCTCGGTGCGTCGTCGAGAGAGTGCTGTGAGGCGGCTGAGGACAGGGAGGAAACGGAGAGACGACCCACTGAGGGCTGGGTGCGTCGTCGAGAGAGTGCTGTGAGGCGGCTGGGGACAGGGAGGAAATTCAGAGACGACCTCACTGTGGCTCGGTGAAACCGTCGAGTAGATCTTTCAGGTGGCTGAGGGCAGGAAGGAAAAGCAGAGACGAGGACTTGGGGGGGTAGGGGGTGGGGTTGGGCTCTGGATGGGTGAGGGGAGGGGGGGTGTTAAGGTGGGTCGCCGAAAACGGAGATTCGACCTCAAACGGCGGGCTAGGATCCGTCCCTGATCCGACACAGAGACAGAACGGAGAGACGACCCACTGTGGTAGGGTGAGGCGTCGAGAGAGTCCTGTGAGGCGGCTGAGGACAGGGAGGAAACGGAGAGACGACCCACCGAGGGCTCGGTGCGTCGTCGAGAGAGTGCTGTGAGGCGGCTGAGGACAGGGAGGAAACGGAGAGACGACCCACTGAGGGCTGGGTGCGTCGTCGAGAGAGTGCTGTGAGGCGGCTGGGGACAGGGAGGAAATTCAGAGACGACCTCACTGTGGCTCGGTGAAACCGTCGAGTAGATCTTTCAGGTGGCTGAGGGCAGGAAGGAAAAGCAGAGACGAGGACTTGGGGGGGTAGGGGGTGGGGTTGGGCTCTGGATGGGTGAGGGGAGGGGGGGTGTTAAGGTGGGTCGCCGAAAACGGAGATTCGACCTCAAACGGCGGGCTAGGATCCGTCCCTGATCCGACACAGAGACAGAACGGAGAGACGACCCACTGTGGCAGGGTGAGGCGTCGAGAGAGTCCTGTGAGGCGGCTGAGGACAGGGAGGAAACGGAGAGACGACCCACCGAGGGCTCGGTGCGTCGTCGAGAGAGTGCTGTGAGGCGGCTGAGGACAGGGAGGAAACGGAGAGACGACCCACTGAGGGCTGGGTGCGTCGTCGAGAGAGTGCTGTGAGGCGGCTGGGGACAGGGAGGAAATTCAGAGACGACCTCACTGTGGCTCGGTGAAACCGTCGAGTAGATCTTTCAGGTGGCTGAGGGCAGGAAGGAAAAGCAGAGACGAGGACTTGGGGGGGTAGGGGGTGGGGTTGGGCTCTGGATGGGTGAGGGGAGGGGGGGTGTTAAGGTGGGTCGCCGAAAACGGAGATTCGACCTCAAACGGCGGGCTAGGATCCGTCCCTGATCCGACACAGAGACAGAACGGAGAGACGACCCACTGTGGTAGGGTGAGGCGTCGAGAGAGTCCTGTGAGGCGGCTGAGGACAGGGAGGAAACGGAGAGACGACCCACCGAGGGCTCGGTGCGTCGTCGAGAGAGTGCTGTGAGGCGGCTGAGGACAGGGAGGAAACGGAGAGACGACCCACTGAGGGCTGGGTGCGTCGTCGAGAGAGTGCTGTGAGGCGGCTGGGGACAGGGAGGAAATTCAGAGACGACCTCACTGTGGCTCGGTGAAACCGTCGAGTAGATCTTTCAGGTGGCTGAGGGCAGGAAGGAAAAGCAGAGACGAGGACTTGGGGGGGTAGGGGGTGGGGTTGGGCTCTGGATGGGTGAGGGGAGGGGGGGTGTTAAGGTGGGTCGCCGAAAACGGAGATTCGACCTCAAACGGCGGGCTAGGATCCGTCCCTGATCCGACACAGAGACAGAACGGAGAGACGACCCACTGTGGCAGGGTGAGGCGTCGAGAGAGTCCTGTGAGGCGGCTGAGGACAGGGAGGAAACGGAGAGACGACCCACCGAGGGCTCGGTGCGTCGTCGAGAGAGTGCTGTGAGGCGGCTGAGGACAGGGAGGAAACGGAGAGACGACCCACTGAGGGCTGGGTGCGTCGTCGAGAGAGTGCTGTGAGGCGGCTGGGGACAGGGAGGAAATTCAGAGACGACCTCACTGTGGCTCGGTGAAACCGTCGAGTAGATCTTTCAGGTGGCTGAGGGCAGGAAGGAAAAGCAGAGACGAGGACTTGGGGGGGTAGGGGGTGGGGTTGGGCTCTGGATGGGTGAGGAAAGGGGGGGTGTTAAGGTGGGTCGCCGAAAACGGAGATTCGAACTCAAAAGGCGGGCTAGGATCCGTCCATGGTGTGGCACCAAGAGAGAATGGCGAGACGACCCACTGTGGCTCGGTGTGGCGTCGAGAGAGTCCTGTCAGGCGGCTGAGGGCAGGGAGGAAACCGGAGATGGGGGGGAGGGAGGTGCAAACCTGGACTGTTAGGCGAGCGGCTTACTCCCGCCGTTTACCCGCTGGACCTCGTCCAGTCTCCGGCAATGCTCCGGCACAGAGAATGCCTGGCCTGGCGTGACGGCCTGCTCCTGCCCGGTGTGTGGCGGTCGCGCCAGCAGTGTTTCTCGTGTAGCATGCGAGCGTTGCCGGTGTCGTCGGGAGCCGGGATATGTTCTCGAACAAAGTTACCTGAGCGAGTGTGCCTTTCTCCCTGTCGTCAGCTCGGGTCTGGTCGAATTGGGCCGGTGGCGCCGAAGAAGTTACCACCGGAGACCAGGGTCCAGTGGCTAGAGCCGGGCCCAACGGCTATTGCCGAGTACCTTCCTCCGATGCAGGAAGAAGGTGTGTTCAGTCCCGCGGAAATCGTACGGCGGGTGCCGAATTTACCAGTGGCCAGCCGGGTCCAGGAGCTAGAGCCGGATTTGTCGGCTACTGCCGGGTAACCTACTTTGGATGCGGGTGCTGGCGTGGTCGGCCCCGCGGAAATCGGACGGCAGGCGCCGAAGATACCAGCGGCGAGCCGGGTCCCGGAGCTAGAGCCGAGCCCATCGGCTATTGTTGAGTAGCCGTCTTTGCCGGCAGAGCTGGCGTTTTCAGTCTCGTCGAAATCAGACGGCGGGCGCCGAAGTTAACAGCGGCTAGCCGGGCCCCAGAGCTAGAGCCGGACCCAGGGACTAAAGCCCAGCGGTGTGCTTCCGGTTGGGCGTTTGCGTTTTCAGTCTCGCGGAAATCGGACGGAGGGCGCCGAAGTTACGTTTTGCCAGCCGGGTCCAGTAGCTAGAGCCGGGCCCGGGGACTAGAGTCCCGCGTCGGCCTCCGACCCGAGTGCTTCTGTTTTCAATCTCGTCCAAATCGGACGAGGGGTACGGAAACGGCACAACTTAACCCGGGTCCAGGGGCTAGAGCCGGGCCCGGCGACTAGAGTCCCGCGTCGGCCTTCGGCCCAAGTGCTTCCGTTTTCAATCTCGTCCAAATCGGATGGAGGGTACCGAAACGGCGAAACGTAACCCTGACTCCCTTGCAAGTGCCTGGTCCGGTAACCCTATTGTCCTTCAAGGCTCTCAGACCTGAAAGGAATTGGGAGGCAAGTTCGGCATTCTGGCCGAAATCGAGCGCCGGAGTGTACCTTTTTCCAGAACTGGGACATGGTACATCAGGGGTTTTCGTGCTTAGACCACAGCACAGCGAGAGCTGGGCGACCATTTGAGCTCAATTTGCACGAAGTGACGACATCACCTTGACCCATTCGATATATATAGGGGAGACCTGGTGTCTGTGGCACCTTTCTCGTGGGTAACCTGCTGTCTTAGGGGACCATGCGAGGGAGACTACTGACAACTACCTGCGTCTTGGCGACATTCTAAGTCTCGTTGTTGCCAGAGGGAAGGAGCAAATGTTTTCCATTGTTTTGGTGCGTTGGCTACTTTCCCTTCCCCCATTCCACGGTGTTGGTTCTCGGTTCCGGTGCGGTAGCGAACTGTTTGCCGCAGACGTTTACCGGAGTAAATGGGGAACCAGCCTTTTACCTGTCGCGGGGTACATATGCCGAGGTATTTGGAGTCCGGTGTGTGAGTGACCGACCATTGCGTTCTGTTAGACATACGTAACATTAGGCGAAGGCGGCCCTCCTTGCACATGTCGTGTGGTTCCAGAGCCAGGCATCTCGGGTCCGGTGTGCGCGTGCGACCGATCTTGTTCATGTGTTAGACATACGTAACAGTGGGCGAAGACGGTCGGCGAAACTCGCGCATGTCGTGTGGTCCGAGATGGCCTTCCATGCACATTAGATATAGCTATATAAAGGGGGAGACGCGGTGGCTGGCTGACAACTACCGGCGTCTTGGCGACATTGTGTCTCGTTGTCGCCAGAGAGAAGGAGCAAATGTATTCCATTGTTTTGGTACGTGGGCTCCTTTCTCTTCCCCCACTGTTAGGGTGCTGGTTCTCGGTTCCGGTGCGGTAGCGAACTGTTTGCCGCAGACGTATACCGGAGTAATTGGGGAACCAGACGGTGTTTTGCCTGTCGCGGGATTGGATCACAGGTTCTGGGTTCCGGTGCGGTTGCGAACTGCTTCTCGTTCACCGGCGCCAATGGGGAACCTGCCTGTCTGTCGCGGGGCAAATGCCACATAGGCTGAGGTATTTGGAGTCCGGTGTGTGAGTGACCGACCATTGCGTTCTGTTAGACATACGTAACATTAGGCGAAGGCGGCCCTCCTTGCACATGTCGTGTGGTTCCAGAGCCAGGCATCTCGGGTCCGGTGTGCGCGTGCGACCGATCTTGTTCATGTGTTAGACATACGTAACAGTGGGCGAAGACGGTCGGCGAAACTCGCGCATGTCGTGTGGTCCGAGATGGCCTTCCATGGACGTTAGATATAGCTATATAAAGGGGGAGACTCGGTGGCTGGCTGAACCTACTACCGGCGTCTTGGCGACATTGTGTCTCGTTGTCGCCAGAGAGAAGGAGCAAATGTATTCCATTGTTTTGGTGCGTGGGCTCCTTTCTCTTCCCCCACTGTTAGGGTGCTGGTTCTCGGTTCCGGTGCGGTAGCGAACTGTTTGCCGCAGACGTATACCGGAGTAATTGGGGAACCAGACGGTGTTTTGCCTGTCGCGGGATTGGATCACAGGTTCTGGGTTCCGGTGCGGTTGCGAACTGCTTCTCGTTCACCGGCGCCAATGGGGAACCTGCCTGTCTGTCGCGGGGCAAATGCCACATAGGCTGAGGTATTTGGAGTCCGGTGTGTGAGCGACCGACCATTGCGTCTTGTTAGACATACGTAACTTGCAGGCGAAGGCGGCCCTCCTCGCACATGTCGTGTGGTTCCAGAGCCCAGGCACCTCGGGGTCCGGTGTGCGCGTGCGACCGATCTTGTTCATGTGTTAGACATACGTAACAGTGGGCGAAGACGGTCGGCGAAACTCGCGCATGTCGTGTGGCTCGAGAATTGCCTTCAATTCCTCCCTGGAGTGAGTAGTTTGTTTCGGCAGCAGCTCTCTCTCCACACAACCCCCCATCATCCTCCTTCCCGCAAGAGCATGATCCCGATGCTCGATGCAAACTGAGAACTGTCACTGCACACGCTGCGGCATCTCGGGTCCGGTGCGCGAGGCGAACTTGCATTCTGCTAGACATACGTAGCATTAGGCGAGAGCGCCCGTAATCGCGCACGTCGTGAGGCTCGAGAGGCCTTCAAAGCAGCGCCTCTGTATTGTGTCACGACGATTCCTTCCGATCTCCGTGCGATCACTTCTCCAGCCTACGACTGCACATCGAGTCAGCTATCGATCGGTCTGTGTGCATGGGAACAGAGCACCAACCTTCTTCCATGTCATGGGAAGGCTGAACAAAAACACTGTGGCGTCGCCTCTCTCCACCAACGAGGAGGCGACAAACCACACGGCACCTCGGATGCATTTCCGACGGTTCCTTTCATATAAAAGGGGTGACGCCGAGGAAAATAAGACTCGCGTCCCTACCAAAACGAAAAAGACCACCACCACCTACTCACTTACTACTGCTCCTCCTCCTGTTTTTCCAGCTTGCCGTGTTGAATGACGACAATGACGAGCAGGAGTAATCTCGGCGGGGTAGTTATGATCGTTCGTCCACGCGGAGTAACTGCTCTCCTCCGCCTCTGTTCGTCTAACGTATCGACATAACGCCATACTGTCGGGCTGCTAGAGAGTCCATAGTGAGATTTAACTTGCAAAGCAGGATTAAAACGCAAAACCGAGGGGAGCGAGGGGTGTGTGTGTGTGTCTTGTGTACTATATATCAGTAGTACTGTTGAGCTACCTGGTTGATCCTGCCAGTAGTCATATGCTTGTCTCAAAGATTAAGCCATGCATGTGTAAGTACAAGCCGAGTTAAGGCGAAACCGCGAATGGCTCATTAAATCAGCTATGTTTCATTGGATCTGTAAACCCACTTACTTGGATAACTGTGGTAATTCTAGAGCTAATACATGCATCACGTCTCTGACCGCAAGGGAAGAGCGCTTTTATTAGTTCAAAACTGGTCGGGCCTCGGTCCGTTAACCCACCCGTGGTGAATCTGAATAACTTTTTGCTGAGCGCACGGTCTCCGCACCGGCGCCGCATCCTTCAAGTGTCTGCCTTATCAGCTTTCGATTGTAGGTTATGCGCCTACAATGGCTATAACGGGTAACGGGGAATCAGGGTTCGATTCCGGAGAGGGAGCCTGAGAAACGGCTACCACATCTAAGGAAGGCAGCAGGCACGCAAATTACCCACTCCCGGCACGGGGAGGTAGTGACGAAAAATAACGATGCGAGACTCATCCGAGGCCTCGCAATCGGAATGAGTACACTTTAAATCCTTTAACGAGGATCTATTGGAGGGCAAGTCTGGTGCCAGCAGCCGCGGTAATTCCAGCTCCAATAGCGTATATTAAAGTTGTTGCGGTTAAAAAGCTCGTAGTTGGATCTCAGTTCCGGACTGACGGTACACCGCCTGGTGCTTACTGTCACGCTCCGAACAGCTAACTAGCCCCGCCGGCTCGCACGGGGTGCTCTTCATCGAGTGTCCCGAGTGGCCGGCACGTTTACTTTGAAAAAATTAGAGTGCTCAGAGCAGGCTACTTTAATGGCCTGAATGTCTATGCATGGAATAATGGAATAGG
>NW_027190971.1:0-20913 GCF_040958095.1 Procambarus clarkii
GGGCGTGACCTGTCCTCTGGCCCGGGGGGGGGGGGCGTGACCTGTCCTCAGGCCCGGGGCGACTCATTACCCTGGCAGATGTGTCAGTGGCTGGCCCACACCTGTATGTGGACAGTGTTGGGATGGTGCTCTCTTGTCTCTCCCTCACCCCAATCTCCCCCTCTCACCTCTTGGAGGTTTGGAGGAGCAGGTGTGGAGAAGGAGTAGTGTTGGAGGAGACGTGGAGGGAGCAGTATTGATGGAGAGAAAGGTGGATGAGGAGTGAGAAGAGATGGTAGGAGAGATGGAGACCCTCTCAACCCTCTCATTAAGAGATGTCTTAATGAGAGGGTTGAGAGATTAACGGTCGTATTCTCAGCACTTTCTGGAGTCTATCATCACCATGCTTGAGTTGAGCTGTAGCTCCAGGCTCCCGTCTCTTTGTTTTCACTCGGCTTCTCTATGGTTTCCCAACCCGTTAAGTCGTATCAATCCACCAACTGCAACCATTACTTCCACACCACACACACACACACACACACACACACACACACACACACACACACACACACACACACACACACACACACACACACACACACACACACACACACATCACCAAAGAGACCTGCGTGTGGCAAGATAGAGTGCATGCCTGCAGTCATTCTTGTTTGCGTGGTGAAAGTTGCATGACGGCCACTGCAGTATTAGTGCGCCCGCCGGCTCCTGCCAGCCCCCACCCCACCCAATACTACTCACAATACACACACTTTGCCAAATTATGTAAAATGTATACATATATATGTATCAGTTGGGAGAAAAACTGGAAAATACCATCTCTTTCATGTATGTACTCGTTGTGAAGGGTACTCAACCGAACGCACACATGCACACACATATACATGCATGTGTGATATACATGCATGTATATCACACCACGTTTTAGCAAGGTCTTCGTTAGTGTCAGAGTAGTTAACAGGTGGAATGCATTAGGCAGTGATGTGGTGGAGGCTGACTCCATACACAGCTTCAAATGTAGATACGATAGAGCCCAGTAGGCTCAGGAACCTGTACACCAGTTGATTTGACAGTTGAGAGGCGGGACCAAAGAGCCAGAGCTTAACCCCCGCAAGCACAACTAGATGAGTATACACACACACCTCACAAGAGCCTCACTGCACACAGGTAAAACTCACCTGATCATTCAGGAAGCTAAGTAAGGTTGGAAGATAGCATTACGTACAGTCTATATTTTGGTAGTTTATGAGCACAACTAGGTGAGTACACGGGAGCAGAACCTAACTAGTCGGCCACCACAGATCTCCTTGAAGGGTAAACTAAGGTAAACTTTGATGAGGGTGAGAGTCTTTGAGTCACTATGTGAGACCTTGTCAATCACCCGCCACACTCTGCTGTGTTTACTCCCTCAAGGGCAGTCCAACCACATGTGTGAGATCACACATATATATACAACACTGATCCAAGTGTGCGGGAAAAAAACCACATGTGAAAAATAGAGAATGCTTAATGCGTTTTCGGCTTAATTCGCCTTCATCAGAGCAAAGTGGACTGAAGGAAGGCACATGAATGAGTAGAATGGGGAGTAGAAGAACTCCCAGAACCCCATCAAGCAGGTATCAAGCAGACACACACACACACACACACACACACACACACACACACACACACACACACACACACACATATATATATATATATATATATATATATATATATATATATATATATATATATATATATATATATATATATATATAATATGTTCCATCCAGGAATGGCAGACTGTTATTTTCACCATTTTCATGGGTGAATCGGAGTTAATTATTCTTTTAGTTTACCTAGAACAAAGATGACATTTGGAGAAATCTTCTTCCAATTAGAAAAGATGCAAGAGAACTTTTCAGAGGGATAGAAGCCCTAAACAAGAAAATAATCATCACAGAATATGCAGTCATATTCATCACAGAATATTGCAGTCATATTCATCACAATATTGCAGTCATATTCAACACAGAATATTGCAGTCATATTCAACACAGAATATGCAGTCATATTCATCACAGAATATGCAGTCATATTCATCACAGAATATGCAGTCATATTCAACACAGAATATGCAGTCATATTCATCACAGAATATGCAGTCATATTCATCACAGAATATGCAGTCATATTCATCACAGAATATGCAGTCATATTCAACACAGAATATGCAGTCATATTCAACACAGAATGTGCAGTCATATTCAACACAGAATATGCAGTCATATTCATCACAGAATATGCAGTCATATTCAACACAGAATATGCAGTCATATTCAACACAGAATATGCAGTCATATTCATCACAGAATATGCAGTCATATTCATCACAGAATATGCAGTCATATTCAACAGAGAATATGCAGTCATATTCATCACAGAATGTGCAGTCATATTCAACACAGAATATGCAGTCATATTCATCACAGAATATTGCAGTCATATTCATCACAGAATATTGCAGTCATATTCATCACAGAATATTGCAGTCATATTCATCACAGAATATGCAGTCATATTCAACACAGAATATGCAGTCATAGTCGAGGCCAACGTTCTGAAGATTAGGTTAGGTATGTCACCTGTCTTGGCTGCCAACAGTTGGAGTATCAGGTCCTGTCAGTCATGCGTGCCACGGCTGAGTGGACAACGCTCGGGATTCGTAGTCCCAAGGGTCCGGGTTCGATCCCCGGCGGAGGCGGGGAAAAAAATAGGGACAGAGTTTCTTTCACCCTGATGCACCTGTTCATCTAGCAGGTAAATGGGTATCTGAGAGTTAGACAGCTGTTACGGGCTGCTTCCTTCGGGATGTAACAAAAAGGAGGCCTGGTCAAGGACCGGGCCGCGGTCACGGTAAGCCCCGAAATCATCTCAAGATAACTCATACTGTGGTCCCCATGGGATACCGTAGCTTTGCCACCTCTCTCCTATTCCAAGATATCTACGGTGATTCCGTAGATATCTACGGTGATTCCGTAGATATCTACGGTGATTCCGTAGATATCTACAGTGATTTCGTAGATATCTACGGTGATTTCGTAGATAAAGCTAGGGTATCTCCATGGGATACCCTAGCTTTGCCACCTCTCTCCTATTCCAAGATATCTACGGTGATTCCGTAGATATCTACGGTGATTCCGTAGATATCTACGGTGATTCCGTAGATATCTACAGTGATTTCGTAGATAAAGCTAGGGTATCTCCATGGGATACCCTAGCTTTGCCACCTCTCTCCTATCCCAAGATATCTTCGGTGATTCCCGAGTTCTGATTGGCGCTCTGCCAGCAAGAAACACGTCAGACTAGAGAATAAAGACGGTACCAGCTGCCCACCTCGCGGGGATGACCTTCTCGCGTCGCCAGGCTCGGTAGTGTAAATAAACGTAGCTTGACTGGCAACTCCAGACTGTGTAGTGGAGTTCCTCTTGAAGTGAACAAATCCACAAGGACCGTGACGAGGATTCGAACTTACGTCTGAGATCATAGTGTCCTCTTGAACTGTTGCGGGTTCCTCACTCACTGGTAACTCATCGATGTAAAATATTGCTGCTTAATCTGCCACTGATGAAATCCCTCCTGGTTGATAATATGGCATATTAATCCCTCCTGGTTGGTAATATGGCATGATATTAATCCCTCCTGGTTGGTAATATGGCATGATATTAATCCCTCCTGGTTGGTAATATGGCATGATATTAATCCCTCCCGGTTGATAATATGGCATGATATTAATCCCTCCTGGTTGGTAATATGGCATGATATTAATCCAGCATTAAATGGTATTAATTATTGCGCATCGTACAAGTTTCCCCTTAAGATTGAATCACCTATGAAGGGAGTATAGGGGCTTCTTACCTGGTTGATGGGGTTCTGGGAGTTCTTCTACTCCCCAAGCCCGGCCCGAGGCCAGGCTTGACTTGTGAGAGTTTGGTCCACCAGGCTGTTGCTTGGAGCGGCCCGCAGGCCCCATACCCACCCAGTAAAGTCTGGTAATTCACGCCCACGGTACTCGGTAAATGACTTTCCAGTGAATCAGTAAATCATATCTCTCTCCTCTCTCTCTCTCTCTCTCTCTCTCTCTCTCTCTCTCTCTCTCTCTCTCTCTCTCTCTCTCTCTCTCTCTCTCTCTCTCTCACTCTCACTCTCTCTCTCTCTCTCTCTCTCTCTCACCCATCTATCCTCCACCCCCCGATCACTTCCTCATTCTAACTCCCTCGTCTGTAAATTCCTGTTTCTCCCCCCCCCTCCTACCTGTCTGCTTCCTGTTCCCCCCCCCCCTCTCTCTCTCCATTCTTCTCTCCCCCTCCCCCTCCTCCTCCTCTCTCCTCCTCCGTCTGGTTCTCTCTCAGCCTCCTCCAACATTCCATGTTTTCATTCCTCGTGCCGGTCAATTTGTGTTTATATGCGACACACTGTAGGCGAGAGTGAGAGAGAGAGAACACACACACACACACACACACACACACACACACACACACACACACACACACACACACACACACACACACACACACACACACACACACACACCTCATACTGACGCAAGGGTGTACAGGAACCTTCATGCCACTTCTACCATCTTCGGCTGGACGGTAGAGCAACGGGTCTCACTTCATGCAGGTCGGCGTTCAATTCCCCTCGACCGTCCACAAGTGGTTGGGCACCATTCCTTCCCTTCCCCCTCCCCCCCCTCGTCCCATCCCAAATCCTCATCCTGGACCCTTCCAAGTGCTATATAGTAATGGCTTGGCGCTCTCCCTTGAAAAATGCCCTTCCCTCCCTCCATCTTCCATTCATCTTTCACTGATTATGTTGGTGGGGGGGGGGGGGCGGGGGGGGGCAAGGTTATGCCAGGAGGCTGTGTTGGGAACGGTGGCACTGAGGGGGGGGGGCTGGGGCCGCCCCCCCCACAATTGTAGATAATGCAGCCGGGATGAGCATTTAGCGTGCGTGTCTGCACACTCACGGGTTCTTGTGTTCGTGGATGTGACAGTGCGTGTGATAATATTGTGTGGGGGGGTGATGGTGGGGTGGTGTGGGGGGAGTGGTTGCCAACCATGAGGAGAGTAATATTAGGTGTGTGTGTGTGTGTGTGTGTGTGTGTGTGTGTGTGTGTGTGTGTGTGTGTGTGTGTGTGTGTGTGTGTGTGTGTGTGTGTATTCACCTAGTTGTGCTTGCGGGGGTTGAGCTCTGCTCTTTCGGGCCGCCTCTCAACTGTCAATCAACTGTTTCTACTACTACTATTTTTTTTCCCCACACCACACACACACCCCAGGAAGCAGCCCGTGACAGCTGACTAACTCCCAGGTACTTATTTACTGCTAGATAACAGGGGCATAGGGTGAAAGAAACTGCCCATTGTTTCTCGCCGGCGCCCGGGATCGACCCCGGGACCACAGTATCACAAGTCCAGTGTGCTGTCCGCTCGGCTGACCGGCTCCCCTCAACCACCACCATCACCACAACTCAACCACCATCACCACCATCAGTCCAATTCGGTACCAGTATGATTTTAAAAGGCGTCAATAGCTTGTTAGTAATTCACATATGAATAACTAATAAAATAACTGAAAGAAAAATCGTGAGTATTTGATCTCACACCAAAAGCAACAACTACACAAGCAAGCAACAACTGGCGGGATCTTTGATGTCTTTATCAAGTCAAAACATGGGGGCGGGAATCACGAAGCAGTTACGCAAGTACTTGCGAACGTGGATATCTTTCCTCAGTCTTTGACGGACTTTGGTTACATTTATTAAACAGTTTACAAGCCTCCTCCCATACACAGCTTCAAGATCAGACACCGCAAACGACTCGAACGTCAGTAAATTAAATTAAAACCCAAAACGCTGGAGGTAGGAGGCAAGCAGGCGTCCCTGTAGTCAGGTTAGCACACATATACACACAGGGGACACCCCGTGTGTATGTGTGTATCACGGGGTGTCCCCCTGGTGGTGGGTCACGGGGTGTCCCCCTGGTGGTGGGTCACGGGGTGTCCCCCTGGTGGTGGGTCACGGGGTATCCCCCTGGTGGTGGGTCACGGGGTGTCCCCCTGGTGGTGGGTCACGGGGTGTCCCCCTGGTGGTGGGTCACGGGGTGTCCCCCTGGTGGTGGGTCACGGGGTAGTAGAGGTGTCCCAGCTATCAAGTGCCACATGCGCGTGAGAACTGCCTGTGTGACACCCTCCCCCCCCCCAACATGCTGGCACCTTCACAAGACACATTCCTTCACGTCAGTCCCAAGTGACTCCCATCATCAACCTGTGTACACACGTCCACCTTAAGTCACGTGCTGCTGTTTGGTTATTCTCACCTGCTTAACAGGTGCAGGGAGCCGTCATGGGCGGGGGAGACACACATACCTGCTTGATGGGGTTCTGGGAGTTCTTCTACTCCCCAAGTCCGGCCCGAGGCCAGGCTCGACTTGTGAGAGTTTGGTCCACCAGGACTGTTGCTTGGAGCGGCCCACAGGCCCACATATACCTGCTTGATGGGGTTCTGGGAGTTCTTCTACTCCCCAAGCCCGGCCCGAGGCCAGGCTCGACTTGTGAGAGTTTGGTCCACCAGGCTGTTGCTTGGAGCGGCCCGTAAGGCCCCCTCACCTATGTGTGTGTGTGTTTGCATGTATGTACTTTTGCTTAAAACAAATTATGTTTAGTATTATTATTATTAAGTCAGACCAGGAAGAATAGAAACAGGAATTTCCTTAAGTACTTTCGTATTTAATAATACATCTTCAGAAGGATATTAAGTTGGAAATGTCGAACCGTGTAGAATTACACTGTTCACTGTAGAAGCAACTGGTCCATAGTAACCGGTTTTGGTGTTGCAAAGAGCGTGATACAACATGTCTTGTTTGTGGAGAAGGCGGGATACACATCAGAGGTCAACGGTTGTTCAACCTCCTCCCAGCGACTATAAGAAATATTGCCGGAACAATCGTGGACATCTTCAAGAGGAAACTGGACTGTTTTCTAAGAGAAGTTCCAGATCAGCCGGTCTGTGGTGGGTATGTGGCCCTGTGGGCCGCTCCAAGCAACAGCCTGGTGGACCAAACTCTCACAAGTCAAGCCTGGCCTCGGGCCGGGCTTGGGGAGTAGAAGAACTCCCAGAACCCCATCAAGCAGGTATATGTGGGCCTGGGGGCCGCTCCAAGCAACAGCCTGGTGGACCAAACTCTCACAAGTCGAGCCTGGCCTCGGGCCGGGCTTGGGGAGTAGAAGAACTCCCAGAACCCCATCAAGCAGGTATGAAGCAGGTGTAAGGTGGACACAGTATAACTGGCAGGTGTGGCTGGTGTCGGGCAGACTAAAATGTACCACCACACACCACAAGATCACTTGGAGCGAGGCGGGGGATTTGCGTCAGCGTCCCCGTGACTCGCAGACGCGCCTTCAAACCCCTGCCATTGATCAAAATGATCCTCTAGTTGATCTGTAATGCCTTTGTGATCTGAAGTGTGTACTCGTCTAGTTGTACTCGGCTTGTGCTTGCGGGGGTTGAGCTCTGGCTCTTTGGTCCCGCCAAATACCACACACACACACACACACACACACACACACACACACACACACACACACACACACACACACACACACACACTGTTGTGTGTGTGTGTGTGTTTACTCACCTATTTGTGCTTGCAGGGGTTGAGCTCTGGCTCTTTGGTCCCGCCTCTCAACCGACAATCAACAGGTTTACAGGTTCCTGAGCCTATTGGGCTCTGTCATATCTACACTTGGGGAACTACGTGTGTGCGTGTGTGTGTGTGTGTGTGTGTGTGTGTGTGTGTGTGTGTGTGTGTGTGTGTGTGTGTGTGTGTGTGTGTGTGTAGCCATGGTGTGAGGTGGTTAGCACTGTACAAGCACTCAGGGTGTCATCGTGTGTGTTAGTACTTATGGTGTATTGCAGATGGTCTCTATAGCCCATTGTTGTAGCACAGATTAAATTTATGCTGCCTAGCATTTTGTAAATGGGTTGGCCATGACTATGTTCGAATATATATTTAAAAGATGTACAGCTGTTTCAGCAAATTTAGGTTAAAAAAGTTACAAATTTGATCAAAATTTTGAATAGTCTTAGAAGATAAGACAATATAATGAGGGTAAGGTAATATATGTGATGTTGTTGTTAAAGATTCGCTACCATGTTCCAAGTAGCACGGACTATGGAGAGCCCGAATATATCTGAGAAGATGTTTGGCACAGGAGAGTTAGTGTCACCTTGAGCATGTCGTGGCTCGTGGGTACGGCTGCTTCCAGCCCGTCACTCTGCTCCAATGATTCTTTGTTTCAATATTAAAAAACCACGAACGGTTTATTATAATGGCTAATAGAATTAAAAAAAAAAATTGTGGATGTTCATTCTTTGCCGACACGAATTTGAACACTGTACTTGGGTAAAACTTTCTATGAAGTTTTCTATGTTTTCGGTGTTTTCTATGAACCTTTACAAGGTAAACTAAAATATTCACAATCAATTAGTATGTCACATATGCACTTATTAAATAAGCCAATATTGACTAAAAGCAAGTGCGAGAACGGGTTGCAACTACAAGACGCCCATTTATTTTATGTCCAATAAAATAATAAAAAGTAGAATAGAGGATTAATTGACTGGGAATATCATTGTGAAGTTCAGTGATGGAGCAAATCATTGAAGTGTTTGCTGTTCGAGCCAGACTGTACCACTAGTTATGCTCCCAATAAATCTAAATTTACTAAATTGCCTTCAGAAGTTGTGGTGGTGTTGAGCAGGCAGTACCCTTCCGTGGTCTGACAGTGTAACTAAGGGAAGTTACAGCTCCCCTCCTGTGCCAGGTAAGCAAGTCCACAACGGGCTCACCATAGCCCGTGCTGCTTGGAACTTTTTGTTCCAAGTAGCGAATCTTAAACAACAACAACATGCCCCTGTGGCTAGGTTACTGGGTATATCCTTCTGGGGAATCTTCCCGGGAAGGATTACTCTAGTACTCATGTCCCAAGGATTACTCTCTTACTCATGTCCCAAGGATTACTCTAGTACTCATGTCCCAAGGATTACTCTAGTACTCATGTGCCAAGGATTACTCTAGTACTCATGTGCCAAGGATTACTCTAGTACTCATGTGCCAAGGATTACTCTAGTACTCATGTGCCAAGGATTACCCTAGTACTCATGTCCCAAGGATTACTCTAGTACTCATGTCCCAAGGATTACTCTAGTACTCATGTCCCAAGGATTACTCTAGTACTCATGTGCCAAGGATTACTCTAGTACTCATGTGCCAAGGATTACCCTAGTACTCATGTCCCAAGGATTACTCTAGTACTCATGTGCCAAGGATTACTCTAGTACTCATGTCCCAAGGATTACCCTAGTACTCATGTCCCAAGGATTACTCTAGTACTCATGTGCCAAGGATTACTCTAGTACTCATGTGCCAAGGATTACTCTAGTACTCATGTCCCAAGGATTACCCTAGTACTCATGTCCCAAGGATTACTCTAGTACTCATGTGCCAAGGATTACTCTAGTACTCATGTGCCAAGGATTACCCTAGTACTCATGTCCCAAGGATTACTCTAGTACTCATGTGCCAAGGATTACTCTAGTACTCATGTGCCAAGGATTACCCTAGTACTCATGTCCCAAGGATTACCCTAGTACTCATGTGCCAAGGATTACTCTAGTACTCATGTGCCAAGGATTACTCTAGTACTCATGTACTAGAGTAATAATAGGTAGTACTGGAGGCGGTGACCATTCCTGGTGCCACAGATCCTGGTACAAACGTGAAACATTACAGACACATTACGAAAACACCATACAGGGACCCTCACCCCGGTACTTATTAACCCCAAGGGGTAAAAAAACGCATTTTGCCGTCTCTTAAAATCGCGGTATCATTCACTATCTCCACAAATTCATTCAAAGAGATAGTGTCGTCACAAATAAATGATCAGTAATAACATGCAATAATATAAGAGGCTGGGGCCAGATTCACGAAAGCACTTACGAACCTGTATATCTTTTCTCAATCTTTTGGCGGCTTTGTTTACAATTATTAAACGGTTAATGAGCTCCGAAACACCAGGAGGCTGTTTATAAGAATGCCAACAGTTGATTGGGAAGTTTTCATGCTTGTAAACTGTTTAATAAATGTAACCAAAGCCGTCAAAGATTGAGGAAAGATGTACACGTTCGTAAGTGCCTTGCGTAAGCGCTTTCGTGAATCTGGACCCTGGTGTTTGAAGCGCCCTGACCTCCAGGTGGGAACAAGCCGGTAATGTGACACAGGTCTTGTGGCCACTGATGGCGCCCAAATGTGTCAAAAAACATGACCCAAAGGCCTCTAATGCCCGCAGGCGCAAGCAAGATTTAACAGAATGTATTTACAGTTGCCCGGGGACCATGAACGCTCCGCGGCGCAGTTCTGTGCGCACCCCGGACACTTCGACGTTCAGCAGCGGAAGGGTTAACATTGTGGGATAGATCGCTGGTGGCAACCCGTCTTGTAATTATGTAGGGAAACACCCAGATGTTTTAAAGTACATATTTATAATGTAATAGAGAGAGGAATGGGGTGGGGGGTAGATGTAGGTCGTAAGGTGATAATGGAAGCGTGATTCTTGTTTATTTTTTTGTATCAATATTATTGAAGTATTAATTTGCGTAAGGGAAAGCTTGGTTGAGCGGACCACCAGGCAGGTGTGGTGGTCAGAGACCGGGCCGCGGGGAACGTTGATCCCCGGAACTAACACAAGGTAATCAAACTGTGAGTGTTGCAGTGTTATCAGTCTCCTGCGGGTTTTTTCTTTGGTGAAGTATGGCGTCTTAGTTCCTGTGGTGTGAGACGCACACACACACACACACACACACACACACACACACACCACCGGGGGAGGGGGGGGTGTTGACATATTGACGAAGGGTCAATGTGCAGCACTCGGTGCAAGCCAAGACGATTGTGCAGATAGAGATGAGGAGATGGAGGCGGTGGAGGAAGAGAAGAAGATGGAAATATATGCGAGGAATGTTGATGTAGGGAGAAGAGAAAGGGGAGAATGATGGAGCGAGAGGAGAAAGAGAGAGAGAGCAACATCAGTCAATTTAGACGGCATGAGGGCGCTCCCCGAGCCAGTAACGAGTGCATGACTCTCCTTCACAATTGTTGGAGCTGCGTCCACCCATTCCCGCCCGACCCACGCCCTCCTCCACACACCCACGCCCTCCTCCACACACCCACGCCCTCCTCCACACACCCACGCCCTCCTTCACACACCCACGCCCTCCTCCACACACCCACGCCCTCCTTCACACACCCACGCCCTCCTTCACACACCCACGCCCTCCTTCACACACCCACGCCCTCCTTCACACACCCACGCCCTCCTTCACACACCCACGCCCTCCTCCACACGCCCACGCCCTCCTTCACACACCCACGCCCTCCTTCACACACCCACGCCCTCCTCCACACACCCACGCCCTCCTTCACACACCCACGCCCTCCTTCACACACCCACGCCCTCCTCCACACACCCACGCCCTCCTTCACACACCCACGCCCTCCTTCACACACCCACGCCCTCCTCCACACACCCACGCCCTCCTCCACACACCCACGCCCTCCTTCACACACCCACGCCCTCCTTCACACACCCACGCCCTCCTCCACACACCCACGCCCTCCTTCACACACCCACGCCCTCCTTCACACACCCACGCCCTCCTTCACACACCCACGCCCTCCTCCACACACCCACGCCCTCCTTCACACACCCACGCCCTCCTTCACACACCCACGCCCTCCTTCACACACCCACGCCCTCCTCCACACACCCACGCCCTCCTCCACACACCCACGCCCTCCTCCACACACCCACGCCCTCCTCCACACACCCACGCCCTCTTCCACACACCCACGCCCTCCTCCACACACCCACGCCCACATACATAGATACGGGTGGAAACTGGAAACACAAATTAGACACAACCACGAGTCTTGACGTATATTGCGGGCAGTGAACAAATTCAGATGTCTTGGGAACAGGAGCCCCTCTTACGGAACCTTAGGGAGCATGGGGGAACTGGCCTACGCTGGCCTACGCTAGCCTACGCTGACCTACGCTAGCCTACGCTGGCCTACGCTAGCCTACGCTGGCCTACGCTAGCCTACGCTGTCCTACGCTAGCCTACGCTGGCCTACGCTAGCCTACGCTGACCTACGCTAGCCTACGCTGGCCTACGCTAGCCTACGCTGGCCTACGCTAGCCTACGCTGACCTACGCTAGCCTACGCTGACCTACGCTAGCCTACGCTGACCTACGCTAGCCTACGCTGACCTACGCTAGCCTACGCTGGCGTACGCTAGCCTACGCTGACCTACGCTAGCCTACGCTGGCGTACGCTAGCCTACGCTGGCCTATGCTGGCCTACGCTGACCTACGCTGACCTACGCTGGCACTACAGAATATACCTCTTCTCTAGCAGGAAGAGATTAGAGGAAACCCGAGCAATACTTCCACCTGTGACGTTATCCTTAACCACAGGCGACTATCACTGTGGTGAGTGAAGGAGTCAATACACGGTGAATAAGGGCAAGTGAGAGTATAGGAAGTGGTGGGTAGCGGAGGTGTGGGGGCTGAGGAGTCACTCACACAGTGCCAGGGAGGGAGGGAGGGGGGGCTCCGGAGCTGTGCCTGCATGGCAGAGGAAGTCAAAGGTCACCACAACAGTTCCACGCATGTGTATGCCAAAGCTTAAACGCACTGCTAACCAACCCGTCCCAGGCGTGCGTGCGTGCGTGCGTGGGGTCTCTGCTTATCTATCAATGTCTACTGGGGGAAGGGAAGTATCGGGAGAAAGTTCAAAGATTGATTGATGAAGATTAAGCCACCTAAAAGGGGGCACGGGCATGAATAGCCCGTAAGTGGTGGCCCTTTTGAGCCGTTACCAGTATCAATAGCTGATACTGGAGATCTGTGGAGGTGCGACTGCACCCTGCGTGACGGGAGATGTCTCCCCCGTGAGAAAGCGCAAAGCCATTCCGACTTATATAGCACCTGGAAGGGGTCAGGATAAGGATTTGGGATAGGACGATCTATCCTCATTAACTTACACTTGTTGGGATTGAATTCCTGCAACCATGTGATTGACCACTCCTGGAGTCTGTCTAGGTCCTCCTTTAACTTCCTGCAGTCATCCTTTATTTTTACATTCCTCATCACCTTGGCGTCATCTGCACACCTTGACCTGTTCGAGGTCACTCCCTCGGGCAGGTTGTTCACAGCAGTTAGGGACAGTAGTGGTCCCAGGACTTGTGGGACCTCACTTGTTACTTTCCTTCAGCGTGAAACCTGTTTTCTGTCTGTCAGGTACTCCTCCTACCTGACAGACAGGTGAGTGAGTGACGGTATAGTGGTGATGTAGTGTGACGGTATAGTGGTGATGTAGTGTGACGGTATAGTGGTGGTGTAGTGTGACGGTATAGTGGTGATGTAGTGTGACGGTATAGTGGTGATGTAGTGTGACGGTATAGTGGTGGTGTAGTGTGACGGTATAGTGGTGGTGTAGTGTGACGGTATAGTGGTGGTGTAGTGTGACGGTATAGTGGTGGTATAATGTGTACTGGTGTAGAGTATGATGACAGCGGACTATCTACACTCTCCCCTACCTTCCCTTAACCCCACGATTAAACATCGCGTATCTCTGATAGATTAGATAAAGGGCCCCACAGATGATGCCTAATCAATCCGACCTCGTTTATCTTTGTGCTTTTTCCCAGTCCATCTTTTTTCACCCAATAAGTCACACTGTCTTCAAAATCTAACAAACCGTTGAAAATGAGACGTTGTGGCAAGCTTTACAAGCACCATATTATTCTCACTTTCCATACATCGGCCTCAGTAGGTGGGTTGGTCGGGTTGGTCCGTTTGTCTTGCCTAAGTAGAAACATGTGAACGTCGAATTTGTAACGCATTGTTTAATACGCGTATCCTAGGTGTATTAAAGTGCATTTCAGAAAGTTTTTCATGTTAATTACGTGAGATGCCTCAGGAGGAGGAGGTATCCAGGCGAGGAAGCCAGTTAAAGCAGCATTATAGGTTCGGGCATGGAGGAAATAATATAACATGGATATATAACGTTATAACGTTAATAAAACGTTTATATAACGTTTATATAACGTTTATAACGTTTATATAACGTTTATATAACATAACGTTTATATAACGTTATTAACGCTATAAAATATAACGTTTACAATGTTATCTGATGATATATATGATAACATTTCACTTAACATTCTGTCCATATCTGTATATGGAAATGTATGCATCTGTCTGTCCCAAATAGAGGACGAGACGCTTGGGGCATCGCTTTACCCAAGTTTTTAAGGGGAGGATGGGGTTATGGGAGTGTCATATTCCAATCGAGGTCGGCCCCAGTACCACTGTGTAAGAAATATCGGCATCTATAGCGACCCCCTCTTCGAATTTCATGACGTTTTATAACTTCATTTTGTACAGTTTATGGGGAAAAAAATTGTCTGTGATTTGTCAGCTCGTCATATGTTTCCGTTATATATATTCGTCATATTATTATAATTATATTGCTTTATTTAAACGAGAAGTGAAATCCAGCCTACTCTGCTACGAAGAGTCAAGCCTTCGAATACATATATTGGCATCTCTTAATTAATATGATCCACACTTTTGATAACATGACAGCATAGCAGCATAACAACATATCCACATACCAACATAGCAGCATAACAACATACCCACATACCAACATAGCAACATAACAACATATCCACATAGCAACATGACAACATAACAACATATCCACATAGCAACATAACAACATATCCACATACCAACATAGCAACATAACAACATATCCACATACCAACATAACAACATATCCACATACCAACATAGCAGCATAACAACATATCCACATACCAACATAGCAACATAACAACATATCCACATAGCAACATAACAACATATCCACATACCAACATAGCAACATAACAACATATCCACATACCAACATAACAACATATCCACATACCAACATAGCAGCATAACAACATATCCACATACCAACATAGCAACATAACAACATATCCACATACCAACATAGCAACATAACAACATATCCACATACCAACATAACATATCCACATACCAACATAGCAACATAACAACATATCCACATACCAACATAGCAGCATAACAACATACCCACATACAAACATACCAGCATAACAACATATCCACATACCAACATAGCAACATAACAACATATCCACATACCAACATAACAACATATCCACATACCAACATAGCAGCATAACAACATACCCACATACCAACATAACATAACATATCCACATACCAACATAGCAACATAACAACATATCCACATACCAACATAGCAACATAACAACATATCCACATACCAACATAGCAACATAACATATCCACATACCAACATAGCAACATAACATATCCACATACCAACATAGCAGCATAACAACATATCCACATACCAACATAGCAACATAACATATCCACATAGCAACATAACAACATATCCACATACCAACATAGCATAACAGCATATCCACATACCAACATAGCAACATAACAACATATCCACATAGCAACATAACATATCCACATAGCAACATAACAACATATCCACAGCAACATAACAACATATCCACATAGCAACATAACAACATATCCACATGGCAACATAACAACATATCCACATAGCAACATAACAACATATCCACATACCAACATAGCAGCATAACAACATATCCACATACCAACATAGCAACATAACAACATAGCAACATAACAACATATCCACATACCAACATAGCGGCGCCATACTATACGGATGAGTAAAAGTCAGTATCAGTTTAAAGTATTAACACAAGTCAAATACAAGACAAGTTCGTGGGTATTCATCAAACACCTTACCACCTGTCCACTTGCGAAACCTCTACATCTTTTCTCGCGAAGGCTCACTGTGAATTACAGAAACAATGCGAGCTTGGGAAGATCTTTCTCGTCTCATATTAATTGTAGACAATCTCGTGGTTCTTCAGAGCTCGTAAACGGTTTAATAAATGTACATTAAGCCGCTATGGTCGAGGCAAGATGTACAGGTTTCGTAGGGGAGGGACATTTGAGTGTTTTGATGAGGGCGATTTTATTTTGATGTCCATCTGTGTCTATTTGTGGCCTTTGTTATGTTACTTTCAGTCCTGAGACAGTGTCCTGTGTAGCGGTTACTGCTACACTCTACACTGTAAAGTGTAGCGGTTACTGCTACACTCTACACTGTAAAGTGTGGCGGCTATTGCTACACGCTATACTGTAAAGTGTAGCGGTTACTGCTATACTCTACAATGTAAAGTATAGCAGTAACCGCTACACTGTAAAGTGTAGCGGTTACTGCTATACTCTACACTGTAAAGTGTAGTGGTTACTGCTATACTGTAAAGTGTAGCGGTCACTGCTACACTCTACACTGTAAAGTGTAGCAGTAACCGCTACACTGTAAAGTGTAGCGGTCACTGCTACACTCTACACTTGTAAAGTGTAGCGGTCACTGCTACACTGTAAAGTGTAGCGGTTACTGCTACAGTGTCAGTGTGGAGATGTGTGGTAACACTGGCCTCGCTAACCAAAGAAAACTGCCGCGAAACATTTCCATGAAGGGGAGACTGAACTAAACTGTTGTGTCTTGTTGTGGTGTCCTCTTGTTAGAGGGCACGAAGCCGGTTGGGCTTATCGAGGTCTCCCTTGACCAACTGCTAACCTTGCCCAGGGTGGAACGCACAAACGACAGTTGACTTAAGTGAACAGAGGTATCAGATGAAAGTAAACGCGCTCAAACGTTTCTATCCTGCCGTGGGATAGAAACTATCACGCCGTGTTAAGTGGACCAACACACACAATCTGGAACACACAATTCGCTACCTGGAACAAAGTTCCAAGTAGCACGGGCTATGGTGATCCCGTAGTGATATTCACACCTTCCATTACTCTTTGTGTCTCCTCCAGTTTGTCCTCTGTCGCAAGGTTGCTCATTTCTCTATTTTTCTTCTGCAGGTCGTGGCTGAGAGGTCCTGGATCCATCTTATTCTCAAGGTAAGTCAGAGAATAGAATTATACGAATATTAACTCTTTTAAGGATATTTTGTAATCAATGTTTGTATTATGGCGCGATAACAGCCAGTTAGGACGTGAGAACGGTTATCTTGAGATGATTTCGGGGCTTTAGTATCCCCGCGGCCCGGTCCTCGACCAGGCCTCCACCCCCAGGAAGCAGCCCGTGACAGCTGACTAACACCCAGGTACCTATTTTACTGCTAGGTAACAGGGGCATAGGGTAAAAGAAACTCTGCCCATTGTTTCTCGCCGGCGCCCGGGATCGAACCCGGGACCACAGATCACAAGTCCAGCGTGCTGTCCGCTCGGCCGACCGGCTCCCATATACGGTGACGATATGTTCGCTACCTTCAACTTTTATTTAACATGAAGCGTTAGTGAGGATGGTGGTTGATGGTGGTAGATGGTGATGGTGGTGATAGTGACGACGGGTGGGGGGGGTGGGGGGTGGAGGGATGGTGATGCCAGTCATGATTAAATAATGCTGCTACACATGCAAGTGTTATTACCAAGGTTAATACTGCTGCTACCCTGGCCCCACACCAGAGAATACACTGCACTTCTATTCACTGTGAATTGGGGCACCAAGGCTGAAGGCCACTGCGACACAGATGGTCTCTGGGTCTAAACAGGTGCCTTTTGTTGACATGGGGACTGTCAAGAGAAAGTACCCATGATAGGGGGCAAGCACTGCTCTGAGGCGGACTCACAGCAGTGCGTGACGCCGCAGCGATGAGCGTGGCATCAGCAATTTTGTCCACTACTGAGCTGTCCCAGCTGGACTGTTTTTTTTATATCCTAGTTGGGAGGAATGTGTCAAATCCCACTGGTTTGAACATTCAGTAAAAGCAGGATCGTGTATCCCCCCGCTGAATCATCCTACATGAATGTTATATATATGTTGACCAGACCACACACTAGAAGTTGAAGGGACGACGACGTTTCGGTCCGTCCTGGACCATTCTCAAGTCGATTGTCTTGAGAATGGTCCAGGACGGACCGAAACGTCGTCGTCCCCTTCAACTTCTAGTGTGTGGTCTGGTCAACATACTTCAGCCACGTTATTGTGACTCATCGCCTGCATTATATATATAATATATTTATAGGTGCAAGTTGGGTTTGAGTCGTACTACCCTAGTCATAGTTTAATTGATCATCAATTGAGTTGGGTGCATACTTAATATTTTGATGGCGTTGGCGACCTTATTAAACCAAAATGCTTACTCAAATTTCGCGCACCTTCAATAGGCCTCAAGTGAGAGTAGCATATTAGAAAGCTAAGTTTGGGAATTTCATATTTTGCCGAGGTCTGGTCCATGCCTTCACCACGAAACTGTGTTGATGGACAAAATTCTCTCACTTATGGTCGGTAATTTTAACTCCGCTCTCATACTATTCTCGTGAACTTTGGAGCCCCAAATGAGGAGTGCTCGCATAGCTTCGTTTTGCAACGTTTCAAGGGGTTTTAGCTCTGTATATAGTGTGAGAGGTAGAGGTTTATAATAGTTCACAGATCATGTAAATAAGATGTAGGACATTCTAACACATGTTAATTCCATGATAGACACTAACAGGGACCCGCAAGAGCTTTGATTCTCTTCCAGTCTTAGCTCTTGTCAGGTGAATAATGCCCTTAACCTTAAGAGTCCTTAATCGGGACTCTAAGGTTAGTTACTCGGGACTCTTAAGACTCTTAAGTCCTTAATCGGGACTTGAGAGCTGCAGGAGATGCGGCTCTCAAGTGCACGTCCATCTGTGTGATAATTGGGTTGTGGTACGCTGCGTGCAATGATAACACCCGTTTTCATTGAAAACACCAGTTTTCAATTGAAAACACCAGTTTTCAAGTGAAAACACCAGTTTTCAGTGAAAACACCAGTTTTCATTGAAAACACCAGTTTTCAGTGAAAACACCCGTTTTCAATGAAAACACCCGTTTTCAATGAAAACACCCGTTTTCAATGAAAACACCCGTTTTCATTGAAAACACCCGTTTTCATTGAAAACACCAGTTTTCATTGAAAACACCAGTTTTCATTGAAAACACCAGTTTTCATTGAAAACACCAGTTTTCAGTGAAAACACCCGTTTTCATTGAAAACACCCGTTTTCATTGAAAACACCCGTTTTCAATGAAAACACCCGTTTTCAATGAAAACACCCGTTTTCAATGAAAACACCCGTTTTCAATGAAAACACCCGTTTTCAATGAAAACACCCGTTTTCAATGAAAACACCCGTTTTCAATGAAAACACCCGTTTTCATTGCATGAAAGTTGCAAACCCAGAGAACGGCACTTGCCTCGACCTGGGTAGTCGACTAGTAGAATGTTTTTGACGGAATGTGTCATGGCCGCCACCTCACTGCTTCCACCATTTGGTCACCACTTGGTCCGGGAGACATCTCCCGTCACGCAGGGTGCAGTTGCGCCTCCACAGATCTCCAGTATCAGCTCTTGATACTGGTAATGGCTTAAAAGGGCCACCACTTACGGGCTATTCATGCCCGTGCCACCTTTTGGGTGGCTTAATCTTCATCATCATCATCACTGCTTCCAAAAATATGCGACAGGGAAGACGGACGCCTGGGGCCAGATTCACGAAAGTACTTACGAACGTGTACATCTTTCCTCAATCTTTAGTGATTTTGGTTACATTTATTAAACAGTTTACAAGTGTGAAAACTTGCCAATCAACTGTTGTTATTGTTATAAAGCAGCCTCCTGGTGCTTCGGAGCTCATTAACTGTTTAATAATTGTAAACAAAGCCGCCAAAGATGGAGAAAAGGTGTTCAGGGTCCAGATTCACGAAGCAGTTACGCAAACACTTACGAACATGTACATCTTTTCTCAATCTTTGGCGGCTTTGTTTACAATTATTAAACAGTTAATGAGCTCCGAAGCACCAGGAGGCTGTTTATAACAATAACAACAGTTGAATGGGAAGTTTTCACGCTTGTAAACTGTTTAATAAATGTAACCAAAGCCGTCAAAGATTGAGGAAAGATGTACACGTTCCTAAGTGCTTGCGTAAGTGCTTTCGTGAATCTGGCCGCAGGTTCGTAAATGTTTGCGTAATTTCTTGGTGAATCTAGCCCCTGGAGACCTATAATCAACCCACAAGGTACAGTAAAGGACGGGAGACATCTCCCGTCACGCAGGGTGCAGTCGCACCTCCACAGATCTCCAGTATCATCTCTTGATACTGGAAATGGCTCAAAAGGGCCACCACTTATGGGCTATTCATGCCCGTGCCACCTTTTGGGTGGCTTAATCTTCTCTCTCTCTCTCTCTACAGTAAAGCTATCAGTCTCTGAGAGAGGCTGAACGGTGAAGATATATTCATTTATATAGAAGGTAGGTTATCTTGAGGTTATCTTGAGATGATTTCGGGGCTTTAGTATCCCCGCGGCCCGGTCCTCGACCAGGCCTCCACCCCCAGGAAGCAGCCCGTGACAGCTGACTTAACACCCAGGTACCTATTTACTGCTAGGTAACAGGGGCATAGGGTGAAAGAAACTCTGCCCATTGTATCTCGCCGGCGCCTGGGATCGAACCCAGGACCACAGGATCACAAGTCCAGTGTGCTGTCCGACCGGCCGACCGCTCTAACGACCGGTGCGTTAGGTTTGTGGGAGTACATAACATTATAAATTATGGGTATAAATTGGATAAGTTTAGATTTAGGAAA
>NW_027190972.1:0-20840 GCF_040958095.1 Procambarus clarkii
TTAGGTTAGGTTAGTTATTGCTGGGAAATAGGCTAGGTTTGTAGAAATAAAAATAGGGTTGTAACTGTTGGTAGCAATTCTTATCACCGAATGCCTCTGTTCACCTAGCAGTAAATTGGTATGTAGGAGTTAGTTAGGATAGGTTAGGTTAGGTTAGATTAGGTTAGATTTGTTTTGGCTAGGAAATAGGCTAGGTTTGTAGAAATAGAAAAAGGGCTGTAATTGTTCGTAACGTTTCCTATCACCGAATGCCTCTGTTCACCTAGTAGTAAGTAAGTATCCAGGAGTTAGTTAGGTTAGATTAGTTTAGGCTAGGAAATAGGCTAGGTTTGTAGAAATTGAAATAGGGCTGTAATTGTTGGTAGCGTTTCCTATCACCGAGTGCCTCTGTTCACCTAGCAGTAAGTAAGTATCCAAAAGTTAGTTAGTTTAGGTTAGGTTAGATTAGGTTACGTTAGTTTTGGCTAAGAAATAGGCTAGGTTTGTAGAAAAAGAAATAGGGCTTTAATTGTTGGTAGCGTTTCCTATCACCGAATTCCTCTGTTCACCTAGCAGTAAATAGGTATCCAGGAGTTAGTTAGGTTAGGTTAGGTTAGATTAGGTTAGGTTGGTTTAGGCCTAGGTTTGTAGAAATAGGGCTGTAATTGTTGGTAGTGTTTCCTATGACCGAATGCCTCTGTTCACCTAGCAGTAAATAGGTATCCAGGAGTTAGTTAGGTTAGGTTAGATTGGGTTAGGTTAGTTAAGGCTAGGAAATAGGCTAGGTTTGTAGAAATAAAAAAAGGGTTCTAATTGTTGGTAGAGTTTCCTATTACCGATTGCCTCTGTTTACCTAGCAGTTAATAGGTATCCAAGAGTTAGTTAGGTTAGGTTAGGTTAGGTTAGATTAGCTTAGGTTAGGTTAGATTAGGTTAGATTAGGTTAGGTTAGATTAAATTAGGTTGGTTTAGGCTAGGTTTGTAGAAATGAGGCTGTAATTGTTGGGAGCGTTTCCTATCACCGAATGCCTGTGTTCACCTAGCAGTAAATAGGTATCCAGGAGTTACTAATTAAGCTAGCTACTTGGGGCATGGTGAGTGAGTGAGGGTTAGTTAGTCAGTCACTAGTTGGACCTTGTGGGGTGGTGGGTGTTGGAGACCACTATAAGCCTAACATGTATAAAGTGCCTGTCTGCCTGTCCCCCGACTCAATCATGTTACATGTATTGACTAAATGAAGCCTAAGAGAGCATAGCCAAGGCCTAAGATGAGTTATTTGTCAGCAGCAGCAGCAACTTGTGCGACATCAGTGGCAGCGGCGGCATCCCATCCTTTTCTATTTTGGAGCAACAGTAGTAGTAGTAGTAGTCCATTTGTTGTTGGTTAATTTGACTAAATAGTTGCAATAAGTGCTATCATTAATGGAGAATTGGCTGCTATGTGTGAGTATCCTCCGCCTACCTGCCCGCCCGCCGCAGTTACCATTATCTTGTCTCACTCACTCACATGTGATTAGTTACTACTTGTATACAATAGCAACGGCCATATTACCTACCTATTACCTTGAAAACACTGCGTCTCGTCCCATACATCAGTCAGGTTAAGCACCGTTGACTTTGGTTAGTACTTGGATGGGTGTCCTGCCTGGGAACACCAACTGCTGCTGATGGTATACATATTTGGGCAGTCTCCGTGGGTCAGTGTGTGTGTGTGTGTACAAGAATGTCGCACATGGAAATGTGTACATGCCATTTTAATAATAGTTTACCATCCATGAAGAAAACGTCTACCTATTTCTCATTCCATTGTCTCTCTCTGCCGGCCGGCCTACCTACCTGCTAAAACTTGTCCACTCAATATGCTGTTGAATATCTATCTCCAGTGATCACTTACCCTTAATTCCTACATTATTAACCAAATGATCTCATTAACAAATCTCTACACAAATCAACCACCTACTTTCCTGCTAACATCAATCACAACAACTAATACACTCAACTCAGTCCCAAACACTTTTCTTATTCCTTCCTCAACACCTCGCCCTATATAACCTATCTTACAAAATTAAATTTAAATACCTAACTGCCAACCCATCCCCCATCCCTTCCCCTCCCCTCCCCTCCCCCCCCCCCCTCAACCACACTTCCCTCTGTAGCTCCTCCGGACCCCTCCATACCCCAATGACCCCTCCCAACCAAAACTCTCCACCCCATACAATAGAAGGCCGCCCGTACCCCTACCCCTCTACCACCCCCACAATTACCCCACAATCCCCATCACCCCTGCCCAACACAGAAAATTGCGGCCACAACGCTATATTTAACCAGCTAAAACTTTCGTTCCTTCGCCCATGTACTATTTATTCTTGAAATAAACAAGGAAAAAACACAAACTGGATTTTCCTTTCGTAGTAAAACATATATTTTACAGAACGAGGCCTAAAATAGCACATATTAGATATTGGGGTTAATTGTTTACCATTCACAAACTCTTTTGAAACACCACACTAATTATTAATTTAATACATACTTTTAAAACACACACACACACCCACATGTCAGTTAGCCTAAATTCTCCAACATTCATTCATAACCGCCTGTCAGGACTGCAACCTCATCAAACAAAGCTGTCAGGTATTTTCTAAACTGACAAACACAAGATAACAACTTCACAATATCAATCATTGCAACTGTTGATCAAAAGATATAACTAACCTTGCTATGAGATATAAATACAAGTGAAAAATTTGATCCTGAAGGCAACTCCAGCGTGGCCTAGTCGGATAGAACATATTCTTAATCTGGATAGACCTGCATTCGAGCCTGTCGGAACAGTTGCAAGTACAGGGCACAGATTTCTCTGTGTGTCCCCCTCATGTAGGAGCATCGTTTCGATAGACTCTCTGGATAGCCGAAGAGTGATTGACTGACCCCTTAGAATGTGGTGAAGGGTTGAAGTCCGGGGGCCCACGTAAGGATAACCTGGCTCCACTGACCTCTGGGAGGTCTTTCAATCACCCTGGATTTTCAGGTGGGGAGAAGGGAGGCAATTTGGGTCGACACAAATAGCTTCCTGGACCCAAAACCGCATATGAGTACACGGACACGCACACAGACACTCATGGACTCTGACACGAACCAAAGGTTCGTGTCAGATAATAAGGAGCGAGAATAGGTTGGGTTAGGTTAGGTTGGTTAGGTTAGGTTGGTTAGGTTGGTTGGTTAGGTTGGTTGGTTAAGTTGGTTGGTTGGTTAGGTTGGTTCGTTAGGTTGGTTAGGTGGTGGTAGTTGTTGGTTAGGTTGGTTAGGTTGGTTGGTTGGTTAGGTTAGGTTGGTTGGTTAGGTTGGTGGTTAGGTTAGGTTGGTTGGTTAGGTAGGTTGGTTAGGTTGGCTGGTTAGGATGGTTAGGTGGTTGGTTAGGCTGGTTGGTTGGTTAGGTTGGTTAGTTAGGCTGGTTGGTTAGGTTAGGTTGGTTAGTTTGGTTGGTTAGGTTGTTGGTTAGGTTAGATTGCTTAGGTTGGTGATTAGGTTGGTTGATTTGGTTGGTTGATTTTGTTGGTTGGTTAGGTTAGGTAGCTTAGGTTGGTTGACTAGGTTGGTTAGGTGGTTGGTTTGGTTGGTTGGTTAGGTGGGTTAGGTTAGGTGGGTTGTTTGGTTAGGTTGGTTGGTTAGGTGGGATAATTAGGTTAGGTTGGTGGTTAGGTTAGGTTGCTTAGGTTGGTTGATTAGGTTGCTTAGGTGGTTGATTAGGTTGGTTAGGTTAGGTTGCTTAGGTTGGTTGATTAGGTTGGTTAGGTTGGTTGGTAAGGTTGGTTAGGTTGGTTAGAATTAGAATTTGAGTTAGAATTTTAGGTTAGAACAAACATAAGTATGGTTTAATAAGCAATTTAGATAATATGTACGCTTAGGTTGGTTAAGTTGGGGTGGTTAGGGTATGGTTGGGTAAGGTACAGTTAAGGTTGGTTATTTTGTAGTTGACTGTGTAAGGCAATATTTTGTATTATTTCCACATGACTGATATATATTATATATATATTATATAGCTATATATATATATATATCTATATATAAGCTTTATATAGATATAGTATATATAGACATATATAATATATACTATATATATATATATATATATATATATAATATATATATATATATATATATATATATATATATTATATATATATATATAATATAATATATATATATATATATATATATATATATAGATATATATATATTTTCGGTTTTAGGTTAGGTTGGTTTAGGCTAGGAAATAGGCTACGTTTGTAAAAATAGCAATAGGTAAAAAAATTAAAAAATGAATAAAGTATAAATAAATTATAATTTATTTAAAAACAATAAAAATATGAAGAGAAAAAATAGCTTAATTTTATGTAACGATCTTATCACCGAATGCCTCTGTTCACCTAGCAGTAAATAGGTATCCAGGAGTTGGTTAGGTTAGGTTAGTTTTGGCTAGGAAATAAGCTACGTTTGGAGGGTTAGGTTTAGGTTATTTTGGCTAGGAAATAGGCTAGGTTTGTAGAAATAGGGCAGTAATTGTAGGTAGCGTTCCTATCACCGAATGCCTCTATTCACCTAGCAGTAATAAGGTATCCAGAAGTTAGTTAGTTAGGTTAGTTTAGATAAGGTTAGGTTAGGTTAAATTAGGTTAGGTTAGATTAGGTTAGGTTAGTTATTGCTGGGAAAAGGCTAGGTTTGTAGAAATAAAAATAGGGTTGGTAACTGTTGGTAGCAATTCTTATCACCGAATGCCTCTGTTTCACCAGCATGTAAATTGGTATGTAGGAGTTAGTTAGGATAGGTTAGGTTAGGTTAGATTAGGTTAGATTTGTTTTGGCTAGGAAATAGGCTAGGTTTGTAGAAATAGAAAAAGGGCTGTAATTGGTTCGTAACGTTTCCTATCACCGAATGCCTCTGTTCACCTAGTAGTAAGTAAGTATCCAGGAGTTAGTTAGGTTAGATGGGTTAGATAGTTTAGGCTAGGAAATAGGCTAGGTTTGTAGAAATTGAAATAGGGCTGTAATTGTTGGTAGCGTTTCCTATCCACCGAGTGCCTCTGTTCACCTAGCAGTAAGTAAGTATCCAAAGTTAGTTAGTTTAGGTTAGGTTTAGATTAGGTTACGTTAGTTTTGGCTAAGAAATAGGCTAGGTTTGTAGAAAAAGAAATAGGGGCTTTTAATTGTTGGTAGCGTTTCCTATCACCGAATTCCTCTGTTCACCTAGCAGTAAATAGGTATCCAGGAGTTAGTTAGGTTAGGTTAGGTTAGATTAGGTTAGGTTGGTTTAGGCCTAGGTTTGTAGAAATAGGGCTGTAATTGTTTGGTAGTGTTTCCTATGACCGAATGCCTCTGTTCACCTAGCAGTAAATAGGTATCCAGGAGTTAGTTAGGTTAGGTTAGATTGGGTTAGGTTAGTTTAAGGCTAGGAAATAGGCTAGGTTTGTAGAAATAAAAAAAGGGTTCTAATTGTGGTAGAGTTTCCTATTACCGATTGCCTCTGTTTACCTAGCAGTTAATAGGTATCCAAGAGTTAGTTAGGTTAGGTTAGGTTAGGTTAGATTAGCTTAGGTTAGGTTAGATTAGGTTAGATTAGGTTAGGTTAGATTAAATTAGGTTGGTTTAGGCTAGGTTTGTAGAAATGAGGCTGTAATTGTTGGGAGCGTTTCCTATCACCGAATGCCTGTGTTCACCTAGCAGTAAATAGGTATCCAGGAGTTACTAATTAAGCTAGCTACTTGGGGCATGGTGAGTGAGTGAGGGTTAGTTAGTCAGTCACTAGTTGGACCTTGTGGGTGGTGGGTGTTGGAGACCACTATAAGCCTAACATGTATAAAGTGCCTGTCTGCCTGTCCCCCGACTCATATCATGTTACATGTATTGACTAAATGAAGCCTAAGAGAGCATAGCCAAGGCCTAAGATGAGTTATTTGTCAGCAGCAGCAGCAACTTGTGCGACATCAGTGGCCAGCGGCGGCATCCCATCCTTTTCTATTTTGGAGCAACAGTAGTAGTAGTAGTAGTCCATTTGTTGTTGGTTAATTTGACTAAATAGTTTGCAATAAGTGCTATCATTAATGGAGAATTGGCTGCTATGTGTGAGTATCCTCCGCCTACCTGCCCGCCCGCCGCAGCTTACCATTATCTTGTCTCACTCACATCACATGTGATTAGGTTACTACTTGTATACAATAGCAACGGCCATATTACCTACCTATTTACCTTGAAACACTGCGTCTCGTCCCATACCATCAGTCAGGTTAAGCACCGTTGACTTTGGTTAGTACTTGGATGGGTGTCCTGCCTGGGAACACCAACTGCTGCTGATGGTAACATATTTGGGCAGTCTCCGTGGGTCAGTGTGTGTGTGTGTGTACAAGAATGTCGCACATGGAAATGTGTACATGCCATTTTAATAATAGTTTACCATCCATGAAGAAAACGTCTACCTATTTCTCATTCCATTGTCTCTCTCTGCCGGCCGGCCTACCTACCTGCTAAAACTTGTCCACTCAATATGCTGTTGAATATCTATCTCCAGTGATCACTTACCCTTAATTCCTACATTATTAACCAAATGATCTCATTAACAAATCTCTACACAAATCAACCACCTACTTTCCTGCTAACATCAATCACAACAACTAATACACTCAACTCAGTCCCAAACACTTTTCTTATTCCTTCCTCAACACCTCGCCCTATATAACCTATCTTACAAAATTAAATTTAAATACCTAACTGCCAACCCATCCCCCATCCCTTCCCCTCCCCTCCCCTCCCCCCCCCCCCTCAACCACACTTCCCTCTGTAGCTCCTCCGGACCCCTCCATACCCCAATGACCCCTCCCAAACCAAAACTCTCCACCCCATACAATAGAGGCCGCCGTACCCCTACCCCTCATACCACCCCCACAATTACCCCACAATCCCCATCCCCTGCCCAACACAGAAAATTGCGGCCACAACGCTATATTTAACCAGCTAAAACTTTCGTTCCTTCGCCCATGTACTATTTATTCTTGAAATAAAACAAGGAAAAACACAAACTGGATTTTTCCTTTCGTAGTAAAACATATATTTTACAGAACGAGGCCTAAAATAGCACATATTAGATATTGGGTTAATTGTTTACCATTCACAAACTCTTTTGGAAACACCACACTAATTATTAATTAGTACATACTTTAAACACACACACACACACACACATGTCAGTTAGCCTAAATTCTCCAACATTCATTCATAAAACCGCCTGTCAGGACTGCAACCTCATCAAACAAAGCTGTCAGGTATTTCTAACTGACAACACAAGATAACAACTTCACATATCAATCATTGCAACTGTTGATCAAAAGATACTAACTAACCTTGCTATGAGATATAAATACAAGTGAAAAATTTGATCATGAAGGCAACTCCAGCGTGGCCTAGTCGGATAGAACATATTCTTAATCTGGATAGACCTGCATTCGAGCCTGTCGGAACAGTTGCAAGTACAGGGCACAGATTTCTCTGTGTGTCCCCTCATGTAGGAGCATCAGTTTCGATAGACTCTCTGGATAGCCGAAGAGTGATTGACTGACCCCTTAGAATGTGGGGAAGGGTTGAAGTCCGGGGGCCCACGTAAGGATACCTGGATCCACTGACCTCTGGGAGGTCTTTCAATCCACCTGGATTTCAGGTGGGGAGAAGGGAGGCAATTTGGGTCGACACAAATAGCTTCCTGGACCCAAAACCGCATGAGTACACGGACACGCACACAGACACTCATGGACTCTGACACGAACCAAAGGTTCGTGTCAGATAATAAGGAGCGAGAATAGGTTGGTTAGGTTAGGTTGGTTAGGTTAGGTTGGTTAGGTTGGTGGTTAGGTTGGTTGGTTAAGTTGGTTGGTTGGTTAGGTTGGTTCGTTAGGTTGGTTAGGTTGGTTGGTTAGGTTGGTGGTTAGGTTGGTTAGGTTGGTTGGTTAGGTTAGGTTGGTTGGTTAGGTTGGTTGGTTAGGTTAGGTTGGTTGGTTAGGTAGGTTGGTTAGGTTGGCTGGTTAGGATGGTTAGGTTGGTTGGTTAGGCTGGTTGGTTGGTTAGGTTGGTTAGTTAGGCTGGTTGGTTAGGTTAGGTTGGTTAGTTTGGTTGGTTAGGTTTGTTGGTTAGGTTAGATTGCTTAGGTTGGTTGATTAGGTTGGTTGATTGGTTGGTTGATTTTGTTGGTTGGTTAGGTTAGGTAGCTTAGGTTGGTTGACTAGGTTGGTTAGGTTGGTTGGTTTGGTTGGTTGGTTAGGTGGGTTAGGTTAGGTGGGTTGTTTGGTTAGGTTGGTGGTTAGGTGGGATAATTAGGTTAGGTTGGTTGGTTAGGTTAGGTTGCTTAGGTTGGTTGATTAGGTTGCTTAGGTTGGTTGATTAGGTTGGTTAGGTTAGGTTGCTTAGGTTGGTTGATTAGGTGGTTAGGTTGGTTGGTAAGGTTGGTTAGGTTGGTTAGAATTAGAATTTGCGTTTAGAATTTTAGGTTAGAACAAACATAAGTATGGTTTAATAAGCAATTTTAGATAATATGTACGCTTAGGTTGGTTAAGTTGGGTTGGTTAGGGTATGTTGGTTAAGGTACAGTAAGGTTGGTTATTTTGTAGTTGACTGTGTAAGGCACTATTTGTATTATTCCACTGACTGATATATGATATATATTAATATATATATATATAATATATATATATATTATATATATATATATATATATATATTATACATATATAATATAATATATATATATCTATATATATATAATATATATATATATATATATATATATATATCATATATATATATATATATATATATATAATATATATATATATTAATATATATATATATATATATATAATATATATTATAATATATTATATATTATATATATATATTTCGGTTAGGTTAGGTTGGTTTAGGCTAGGAACTAGGCTACGTTTGTAAAAATAGCAATAGGTAAAAAAATTAAAAAAATGAATAAAGTATAAATAAATTATAATTTATTTAAAAACAATAAAAATATGAAGAGAAAAAAATAGCTTTAATTTTAGGTAACGTATCTTATCACCGAATGCCTCTGTTCACCTAGCAGTAAATAGGTATCCAGGAGTTGGTTAGGGTAGGTTAGTTTTGGCTAGGAAATAAGCTACGTTTGGAGGGTTAGGTTAGGTTATTTTTGGCTAGGAAATAGGCTAGGTTTGTAGAAATAGGGCAGTAATTGTAGGTAGCGTTTCCTATCACCGAATGCCTCTATTCACCTAGCAGTAAATAGGTATCCAGAAGTTAGTAGTTAGGTTAGTTTAGATAAGGTTAGGTTAGGTTAAATTAGGTTAGGTTAGATTAGGTTAGGTTAGTTATGCTGGGAAATAGGCTAGGTTGTAGAAATAAAAATAGTGGTTGTAACTGTTGGTAGCAATTCTTATCACCGAATGCCTCTGTTCACTCAGCAGTAAATTGGTATGTAGGAGTTAGTTAGGATAGGTTAGGTTAGGTTAGATTAGGTAGATTTGTTTTGGCTAGGAAATAGGCTAGGTTTGTAGAAATAGAAAAAGGGCTGTAATTGTTCGTAACGTTTCCTATCACCGAATGCCTCTGTTCACCTAGTAGTAAGTAAGTATCCAGGAGTTAGTTAGGTAGATTGGGTTAGATTAGTTTAGGCTAGGAAATAGGCTAGGTTTGTAGAAATTGAAATAGGGCTGTAATTGTTGGTAGCGTTTCCTATCACCGAGTGCCTCTGTTCACCTAGCAGTAAGTAAGTATCCAAAAGTTAGTTAGTTTAGGTTAGGTTAGATTAGGTTACCGTTAGTTTTGGCTAAGAAATAGGCTAGGTTCTGTAGAAAAGAAATAGGGCTTTAATTGTTGGTAGCGTTTCCTATCACCGAATCCTCTGTTCACCTAGCAGTAAATAGGTATCCAGGAGTTAGTTAGGTTAGGTTAGGTTAGATTAGGTTAGGTTGGTTTAGGCCTAGGTTTGTAGAAATAGGGCTGTAATTGTTGGTAGTGTTCCTATGACCGAATGCCTCTGTTCACCTAGCAGTAAATAGGTATCCAGGAGTTAGTTAGGTTAGGTTAGATTGGGTTAGGTTAGTTAAGGCTAGGAAATAGGCTAGGTTTGTAGAAATAAAAAAAGGGTTCTAATTGTTGGTAGAGTTTCCTATTACCGATTGCCTCTGTTTACCTAGCAGTTAATAGGTATCCAAGAGTTAGTTAGGTTAGGTTAGGTTAGGTTAGATTAGCTTAGGTTAGGTTAGATTAGGTTAGATTAGGTTAGGTTAGATTAAATTAGGTTGGTTTAGGCTAGGTTTGTAGAAATGAGGCTGTAATTGTTGGGAGCGTTTCCTATCACCGAATGCCTGTGTTCACCTAGCAGTAAATAGGTATCCAGGAGTTACTAATTAAGCTAGCTACTTGGGGCATGGTGAGTGAGTGAGGGTTAGTTAGTCAGTCACTAGTTGGACCTTGTGGGGTGGTGGGTGTTGGAGACCACTATAAGCCTAACATGTATAAAGTGCCTGTCTGCCTGTCCCCCGACTCAATCATGTTACATGTATTGACTAAATGAAGCCTAAGAGAGCATAGCCAAGGCCTAAGATGAGTTATTTGTCAGCAGCAGCAGCAACTTGTGCGACATCAGTGGCAGCGGCGGCATCCCATCCTTTTCTATTTTGGAGCAACAGTAGTAGTAGTAGTAGTCCATTTGTTGTTGGTTAATTTGACTAAATAGTTGCAATAAGTGCTATCATTAATGGAGAATTGGCTGCTATGTGTGAGTATCCTCCGCCTACCTGCCCGCCCGCCGCAGTTACCATTATCTTGTCTCACTCACTCACATGTGATTAGTTACTACTTGTATACAATAGCAACGGCCATATTACCTACCTATTACCTTGAAAACACTGCGTCTCGTCCCATACATCAGTCAGGTTAAGCACCGTTGACTTTGGTTAGTACTTGGATGGGTGTCCTGCCTGGGAACACCAACTGCTGCTGATGGTATACATATTTGGGCAGTCTCCGTGGGTCAGTGTGTGTGTGTGTGTACAAGAATGTCGCACATGGAAATGTGTACATGCCATTTTAATAATAGTTTACCATCCATGAAGAAAACGTCTACCTATTTCTCATTCCATTGTCTCTCTCTGCCGGCCGGCCTACCTACCTGCTAAAACTTGTCCACTCAATATGCTGTTGAATATCTATCTCCAGTGATCACTTACCCTTAATTCCTACATTATTAACCAAATGATCTCATTAACAAATCTCTACACAAATCAACCACCTACTTTCCTGCTAACATCAATCACAACAACTAATACACTCAACTCAGTCCCAAACACTTTTCTTATTCCTTCCTCAACACCTCGCCCTATATAACCTATCTTACAAAATTAAATTTAAATACCTAACTGCCAACCCATCCCCCATCCCTTCCCCTCCCCTCCCCCCCCCCCCCCCCCTCAACCACACTTCCCTCTGTAGCTCCTCCGGACCCCTCCATACCCCAATGACCCCTCCCAAACCAAAACTCTCCACCCCATACAATAGAGGCCGCCGTACCCCTACCCCTCATACCACCCCCACAATTACCCCACAATCCCCATCCCCTGCCCAACACAGAAAATTGCGGCCACAACGCTATATTTAACCAGCTAAAACTTTCGTTCCTTCGCCCATGTACTATTTATTCTTGAAATAAAACAAGGAAAAACACAAACTGGATTTTCCTTTCGTAGTAAAACATATATTTTACAGAACGAGGCCTAAAATAGCACATATTAGATATTGGGTTAATTGTTTACCATTCACAAACTCTTTTGGAAACACCACACTAATTATTAATTAGTACATACTTTTAAACACACACACACACACACATGTCAGTTAGCCTAAATTCTCCAACATTCATTCATAAAACCGCCTGTCAGGACTGCAACCTCATCAAACAAAGCTGTCAGGTATTTCTAACTGACAACACAAGATAACAACTTCACATATCAATCATTGCAACTGTTGATCAAAAGATACTAACTAACCTTGCTATGAGATATAAATACAAGTGAAAAATTTGATCATGAAGGCAACTCCAGCGTGGCCTAGTCGGATAGAACATATTCTTAATCTGGATAGACCTGCATTCGAGCCTGTCGGAACAGTTGCAAGTACAGGGCACAGATTTCTCTGTGTGTCCCCTCATGTAGGAGCATCAGTTTCGATAGACTCTCTGGATAGCCAAAGAGTGATTGACTGACCCCTTAGAATGTGGGGAAGGGTTGAAGTCCGGGGGCCCACGTAAGGATACCTGGATCCACTGACCTCTGGGAGGTCTTTCAATCCACCTGGATTTCAGGTGGGGAGAAGGGAGGCAATTTGGGTCGACACAAATAGCTTCCTGGACCCAAAACCGCATGAGTACACGGACACGCACACAGACACTCATGGACTCTGACACGAACCAAAGGTTCGTGTCAGATAATAAGGAGCGAGAATAGGTTGGTTAGGTTAGGTTGGTTAGGTTAGGTTGGTTAGGTTGGTTGGTTAGGTTGGTTGGTTAAGTTGGTTGGTTGGTTAGGTTGGTTCGTTAGGTTGGTTAGGTTGGTTGGTTAGGTTGGTTAGGTTGGTTGGTTGGTTAGGTTAGGTTGGTTGGTTAGGTTGGTTGGTTAGGTTAGGTTGGTTGGTTAGGTAGGTTGGTTAGGTTGGCTGGTTAGGATGGTTAGGTTGGTTGGTTAGGCTGGTTGGTTGGTTAGGTTGGTTAGTTAGGCTGGTTGGTTAGGTTAGGTTGGTTAGTTTGGTTGGTTAGGTTTGTTGGTTAGGTTAGATTGCTTAGGTTGGTTGATTAGGTTGGTTGATTTGGTTGGTTGATTTTGTTGGTTGGTTAGGTTAGGTAGCTTAGGTTGGTTGACTAGGTTGGTTAGGTTGGTTGGTTTGGTTGGTTGGTTAGGTGGGTTAGGTTAGGTGGGTTGTTTGGTTAGGTTGGTTGGTTAGGTGGGATAATTAGGTTAGGTTGGTTGGTTAGGTTAGGTTGCTTAGGTTGGTTGATTAGGTTGCTTAGGTTGGTTGATTAGGTTGGTTAGGTTAGGTTGCTTAGGTTGGTTGATTAGGTTGGTTAGGTTGGTTGGTAAGGTTGGTTAGGTTGGTTAGAATTAGAATTTGAGTTTAGAATTTTAGGTTAGAACAAACATAAGTATGGTTTAATAAGCAATTTAGATAATATGTACGCTTAGGTTGGTTAAGTTGGGTTGGTTAGGGTATGTTGGTAAGGTACAGTTAAGGTTGGTTAAGTTGGGTTGGTTAGGGTATGTTGGTAAGGTACAGTTAAGGTTGGTTATTTTGTAGTTGACTGTGTAAGGCAATATTTGTATTATTCCACTGACTGATATATATATATATATATATATATATATATATATATATATATATATATATATATATATATATATATATATATATATATATATATATATATATATATATATATATATATATATATATATATATATATATATATATATATATATATATATATATATATATATATATATATATATATATATATATATATATATATATATATATATATATATATATATATATATATATATATATATATATATATATTTATTTCGGTTAGGTTAGGTTGGTTTAGGCTAGGAAATAGGCTACGTTTGTAAAAATAGCAATAGGTAAAAAAATTAAAGAAATGAATAAAGTATAAATAAATTATAATTTATTTAAAAACAATAAAAATATGAAGAGAAAAAAATAGCTTTAATTTTAGGTAACGTATCTTATCACCGAATGCCTCTGTTCACCTAGCAGTAAATAGGTATCCAGGAGTTGGTTAGGTTAGGTTAGTTTTGGCTAGGAAATAAGCTACGTTTGGAGGGTTAGGTTAGGTTATTTTTGGCTAGGAAATAGGCTAGGTTTGTAGAAATAGGACAGTAATTGTAGGTAGCGTTTCCTATCACCGAATGCCTCTATTCACCTAGCAGTAAATAGGTATCCAGAAGTTAGTTAGTTAGGTTAGTTTAGATAAGGTTAGGTTAGGTTAAATTAGGTTAGGTTAGATTAGGTTAGGTTAGTTATTGCTGGGAAATAGGCTAGGTTTGTAGAAATAAAAATAGGGTTGTAACTGTTGGTAGCAATTCTTATCACCGAATGCCTCTGTTCACCTAGCAGTAAATTGGTATGTAGGAGTTAGTTAGGATAGGTTAGGTTAGGTTAGATTAGGTTAGATTTGTTTTGGCTAGGAAATAGGCTAGGTTTGTAGAAATAGAAAAAGGGCTGTAATTGTTCGTAACGTTTCCTATCACCGAATGCCTCTGTTCACCTAGTAGTAAGTAAGTATCCAGGAGTTAGTTAGGTTAGATTAGTTTAGGCTAGGAAATAGGCTAGGTTTGTAGAAATTGAAATAGGGCTGTAATTGTTGGTAGCGTTTCCTATCACCGAGTGCCTCTGTTCACCTAGCAGTAAGTAAGTATCCAAAAGTTAGTTAGTTTAGGTTAGGTTAGATTAGGTTACGTTAGTTTTGGCTAAGAAATAGGCTAGGTTTGTAGAAAAAGAAATAGGGCTTTAATTGTTGGTAGCGTTTCCTATCACCGAATTCCTCTGTTCACCTAGCAGTAAATAGGTATCCAGGAGTTAGTTAGGTTAGGTTAGGTTAGATTAGGTTAGGTTGGTTTAGGCCTAGGTTTGTAGAAATAGGGCTGTAATTGTTGGTAGTGTTTCCTATGACCGAATGCCTCTGTTCACCTAGCAGTAAATAGGTATCCAGGAGTTAGTTAGGTTAGGTTAGATTGGGTTAGGTTAGTTAAGGCTAGGAAATAGGCTAGGTTTGTAGAAATAAAAAAAGGGTTCTAATTGTTGGTAGAGTTTCCTATTACCGATTGCCTCTGTTTACCTAGCAGTTAATAGGTATCCAAGAGTTAGTTAGGTTAGGTTAGGTTAGGTTAGATTAGCTTAGGTTAGGTTAGATTAGGTTAGATTAGGTTAGGTTAGATTAAATTAGGTTGGTTTAGGCTAGGTTTGTAGAAATGAGGCTGTAATTGTTGGGAGCGTTTCCTATCACCGAATGCCTGTGTTCACCTAGCAGTAAATAGGTATCCAGGAGTTACTAATTAAGCTAGCTACTTGGGGCATGGTGAGTGAGTGAGGGTTAGTTAGTCAGTCACTAGTTGGACCTTGTGGGGTGGTGGGTGTTGGAGACCACTATAAGCCTAACATGTATAAAGTGCCTGTCTGCCTGTCCCCCGACTCAATCATGTTACATGTATTGACTAAATGAAGCCTAAGAGAGCATAGCCAAGGCCTAAGATGAGTTATTTGTCAGCAGCAGCAGCAACTTGTGCGACATCAGTGGCAGCGGCGGCATCCCATCCTTTTCTATTTTGGAGCAACAGTAGTAGTAGTAGTAGTCCATTTGTTGTTGGTTAATTTGACTAAATAGTTGCAATAAGTGCTATCATTAATGGAGAATTGGCTGCTATGTGTGAGTATCCTCCGCCTACCTGCCCGCCCGCCGCAGTTACCATTATCTTGTCTCACTCACTCACATGTGATTAGTTACTACTTGTATACAATAGCAACGGCCATATTACCTACCTATTACCTTGAAAACACTGCGTCTCGTCCCATACATCAGTCAGGTTAAGCACCGTTGACTTTGGTTAGTACTTGGATGGGTGTCCTGCCTGGGAACACCAACTGCTGCTGATGGTATACATATTTGGGCAGTCTCCGTGGGTCAGTGTGTGTGTGTGTGTACAAGAATGTCGCACATGGAAATGTGTACATGCCATTTTAATAATAGTTTACCATCCATGAAGAAAACGTCTACCTATTTCTCATTCCATTGTCTCTCTCTGCCGGCCGGCCTACCTACCTGCTAAAACTTGTCCACTCAATATGCTGTTGAATATCTATCTCCAGTGATCACTTACCCTTAATTCCTACATTATTAACCAAATGATCTCATTAACAAATCTCTACACAAATCAACCACCTACTTTCCTGCTAACATCAATCACAACAACTAATACACTCAACTCAGTCCCAAACACTTTTCTTATTCCTTCCTCAACACCTCGCCCTATATAACCTATCTTACAAAATTAAATTTAAATACCTAACTGCCAACCCATCCCCCATCCCTTCCCCTCCCCTCCCCCCCCCCCCCCCCCTCAACCACACTTCCCTCTGTAGCTCCTCCGGACCCCTCCATACCCCAATGACCCCTCCCAAACCAAAACTCTCCACCCCATACAATAGAGGCCGCCGTACCCCTACCCCTCATACCACCCCCACAATTACCCCACAATCCCCATCCCCCCCAACACAGAAAATTGCGGCCACAACGCTATATTTAACCAGCTAAAACTTTCGTTCCTTCGCCCATGTACTATTTATTCTTGAAATAAAACAAGGAAAAACACAAACTGGATTTTCCTTTCGTAGTAAAACATATATTTTACAGAACGAGGCCTAAAATAGCACATATTAGATATTGGGTTAATTGTTTACCATTCACAAACTCTTTTGGAAACACCACACTAATTATTAATTAGTACATACTTTTAAACACACACACACACACACACATGTCAGTTAGCCTAAATTCTCCAACATTCATTCATAAAACCGCCTGTCAGGACTGCAACCTCATCAAACAAAGCTGTCAGGTATTTCTAACTGACAACACAAGATAACAACTTCACATATCAATCATTGCAACTGTTGATCAAAAGATACTAACTAACCTTGCTATGAGATATAAATACAAGTGAAAAATTTGATCATGAAGGCAACTCCAGCGTGGCCTAGTCGGATAGAACATATTCTTAATCTGGATAGACCTGCATTCGAGCCTGTCGGAACAGTTGCAAGTACAGGGCACAGATTTCTCTGTGTGTCCCCTCATGTAGGAGCATCAGTTTCGATAGACTCTCTGGATAGCCAAAGAGTGATTGACTGACCCCTTAGAATGTGGGGAAGGGTTGAAGTCCGGGGGCCCACGTAAGGATACCTGGATCCACTGACCTCTGGGAGGTCTTTCAATCCACCTGGATTTCAGGTGGGGAGAAGGGAGGCAATTTGGGTCGACACAAATAGCTTCCTGGACCCAAAACCGCATGAGTACACGGACACGCACACAGACACTCATGGACTCTGACACGAACCAAAGGTTCGTGTCAGATAATAAGGAGCGAGAATAGGTTGGTTAGGTTAGGTTGGTTAGGTTAGGTTGGTTAGGTTGGTTGGTTAGGTTGGTTGGTTAAGTTGGTTGGTTGGTTAGGTTGGTTCGTTAGGTTGGTTAGGTTGGTTGGTTAGGTTGGTTAGGTTGGTTGGTTGGTTAGGTTAGGTTGGTTGGTTAGGTTGGTTGGTTAGGTTAGGTTGGTTGGTTAGGTAGGTTGGTTAGGTTGGCTGGTTAGGATGGTTAGGTTGGTTGGTTAGGCTGGTTGGTTGGTTAGGTTGGTTAGTTAGGCTGGTTGGTTAGGTTAGGTTGGTTAGTTTGGTTGGTTAGGTTTGTTGGTTAGGTTAGATTGCTTAGGTTGGTTGATTAGGTTGGTTGATTTGGTTGGTTGATTTTGTTGGTTGGTTAGGTTAGGTAGCTTAGGTTGGTTGACTAGGTTGGTTAGGTTGGTTGGTTTGGTTGGTTGGTTAGGTGGGTTAGGTTAGGTGGGTTGTTTGGTTAGGTTGGTTGGTTAGGTGGGATAATTAGGTTAGGTTGGTTGGTTAGGTTAGGTTGCTTAGGTTGGTTGATTAGGTTGCTTAGGTTGGTTGATTAGGTTGGTTAGGTTAGGTTGCTTAGGTTGGTTGATTAGGTTGGTTAGGTTGGTTGGTAAGGTTGGTTAGGTTGGTTAGAATTAGAATTTGAGTTTAGAATTTTAGGTTAGAACAAACATAAGTATGGTTTAATAAGCAATTTAGATAATATGTACGCTTAGGTTGGTTAAGTTGGGTTGGTTAGGGTATGTTGGTAAGGTACAGTTAAGGTTGGTTAAGTTGGGTTGGTTAGGGGGGGGGTTGGTAAGGTACAGTTAAGGTTGGTTATTTTGTAGTTGACTGTGTAAGGCAATATTTGTATTATTCCACTGACTGATATATATATATATATATATATATATATATATATATATATATATATATATATATATATATATATATATATATATATAATATATATATATATATATATATATATATATATATATATATATATATATATATATATATATATATATATATATATATATATATATATATATATATATATATATATATATATATATATATATATATATATATATATATATTATAATATTTATTTCGGTTAGGTTAGGTTGGTTTAGGCTAGGAAATAGGCTACGTTTGTAAAAATAGCAATAGGTAAAAAAATTAAAGAAATGAATAAAGTATAAATAAATTATAATTTATTTAAAAACAATAAAAATATGAAGAGAAAAAAATAGCTTTAATTTTAGGTAACGTATCTTATCACCGAATGCCTCTGTTCACCTAGCAGTAAATAGGTATCCAGGAGTTGGTTAGGTTAGGTTAGTTTTGGCTAGGAAATAAGCTACGTTTGGAGGGTTAGGTTAGGTTATTTTTGGCTAGGAAATAGGCTAGGTTTGTAGAAATAGGACAGTAATTGTAGGTAGCGTTTCCTATCACCGAATGCCTCTATTCACCTAGCAGTAAATAGGTATCCAGAAGTTAGTTAGTTAGGTTAGTTTAGATAAGGTTAGGTTAGGTTAAATTAGGTTAGGTTAGATTAGGTTAGGTTAGTTATTGCTGGGAAATAGGCTAGGTTTGTAGAAATAAAAATAGGGTTGTAACTGTTGGTAGCAATTCTTATCACCGAATGCCTCTGTTCACCTAGCAGTAAATTGGTATGTAGGAGTTAGTTAGGATAGGTTAGGTTAGGTTAGATTAGGTTAGATTTGTTTTGGCTAGGAAATAGGCTAGGTTTGTAGAAATAGAAAAAGGGCTGTAATTGTTCGTAACGTTTCCTATCACCGAATGCCTCTGTTCACCTAGTAGTAAGTAAGTATCCAGGAGTTAGTTAGGTTAGATTAGTTTAGGCTAGGAAATAGGCTAGGTTTGTAGAAATTGAAATAGGGCTGTAATTGTTGGTAGCGTTTCCTATCACCGAGTGCCTCTGTTCACCTAGCAGTAAGTAAGTATCCAAAAGTTAGTTAGTTTAGGTTAGGTTAGATTAGGTTACGTTAGTTTTGGCTAAGAAATAGGCTAGGTTTGTAGAAAAAGAAATAGGGCTTTAATTGTTGGTAGCGTTTCCTATCACCGAATTCCTCTGTTCACCTAGCAGTAAATAGGTATCCAGGAGTTAGTTAGGTTAGGTTAGGTTAGATTAGGTTAGGTTGGTTTAGGCCTAGGTTTGTAGAAATAGGGCTGTAATTGTTGGTAGTGTTTCCTATGACCGAATGCCTCTGTTCACCTAGCAGTAAATAGGTATCCAGGAGTTAGTTAGGTTAGGTTAGATTGGGTTAGGTTAGTTAAGGCTAGGAAATAGGCTAGGTTTGTAGAAATAAAAAAAGGGTTCTAATTGTTGGTAGAGTTTCCTATTACCGATTGCCTCTGTTTACCTAGCAGTTAATAGGTATCCAAGAGTTAGTTAGGTTAGGTTAGGTTAGGTTAGATTAGCTTAGTTAGGTTAGTTAGGTTAGATTAGGTTAGGTTAGATTAAATTAGGTTGGTTTAGGCTAGGTTTGTAGAAATGAGGCTGTAATTGTTGGGAGCGTTTCCTATCACCGAATGCCTGTGTTCACCTAGCAGTAAATAGGTATCCAGGAGTTACTAATTAAGCTAGCTACTTGGGGCATGGTGAGTGAGTGAGGGTTAGTTAGTCAGTCACTAGTTGGACCTTGTGGGGTGGTGGGTGTTGGAGACCACTATAAGCCTAACATGTATAAAGTGCCTGTCTGCCTGTCCCCCGACTCAATCATGTTACATGTATTGACTAAATGAAGCCTAAGAGAGCATAGCCAAGGCCTAAGATGAGTTATTTGTCAGCAGCAGCAGCAACTTGTGCGACATCAGTGGCAGCGGCGGCATCCCATCCTTTTCTATTTTGGAGCAACAGTAGTAGTAGTAGTAGTCCATTTGTTGTTGGTTAATTTGACTAAATAGTTGCAATAAGTGCTATCATTAATGGAGAATTGGCTGCTATGTGTGAGTATCCTCCGCCTACCTGCCCGCCCGCCGCAGTTACCATTATCTTGTCTCACTCACTCACATGTGATTAGTTACTACTTGTATACAATAGCAACGGCCATATTACCTACCTATTACCTTGAAAACACTGCGTCTCGTCCCATACATCAGTCAGGTTAAGCACCGTTGACTTTGGTTAGTACTTGGATGGGTGTCCTGCCTGGGAACACCAACTGCTGCTGATGGTATACATATTTGGGCAGTCTCCGTGGGTCAGTGTGTGTGTGTGTGTACAAGAATGTCGCACATGGAAATGTGTACATGCCATTTTAATAATAGTTTACCATCCATGAAGAAAACGTCTACCTATTTCTCATTCCATTGTCTCTCTCTGCCGGCCGGCCTACCTACCTGCTAAAACTTGTCCACTCAATATGCTGTTGAATATCTATCTCCAGTGATCACTTACCCTTAATTCCTACATTATTAACCAAATGATCTCATTAACAAATCTCTACACAAATCAACCACCTACTTTCCTGCTAACATCAATCACAACAACTAATACACTCAACTCAGTCCCAAACACTTTTCTTATTCCTTCCTCAACACCTCGCCCTATATAACCTATCTTACAAAATTAAATTTAAATA
>NW_027190973.1:0-20835 GCF_040958095.1 Procambarus clarkii
GGGTCCATGGGGGTGGGGGGGGGGCTAGGGAAGCCTGTCGAACAGAGGCAGCTACAGGAGGGGACACACAAATATTTGTGCCCTGCAGTTACACACCCGTTCCGACAGGCTCGATCGCAATCTATCCAGATGAGAACACGTTCTCTTCCGACTAGACCACGCTGGAGTCGCTGTATGTCTCAAATTTGGTTCCTTTATTTATAGTTAGTATTTTTGGTGTATTAATTGATTTGTTTTAATTTTTTAATGACTTAGGTAGAGTGATTAAGGGAGTTGGGGGGGAGGTCGGGTTGTGTGTAGTGGATTATACGAGATCGTGGTTTGTTAGTATTTATCTAGTTGTGTTCACCTAGTTGTGCTTGCGAGTGTTGAGCTCTGCTCTTTCGGCCCGCCTCTCAACTGCCAATCAATCAATTATTAATAACTAATAAAAAAAATTCCACACACACACAGACACACACACACACCCAGGAAGCAGCCCGCAACAGCTGTCTAACGCTCATTTACATATTTACTGCTAAGTAACAGAGGGCATCAGAATGATAGAAACTCTGCTGATTTCCGTTTGTGCCATCACCGGGGGATCGAATGAGCTAGGATTACGAGTCGGGAGCGACGTCCACTCAGCAATAAGCCCCCTAGTTTGTGTATTGGTGCAAAAGATAATTTGGGAGAGGTTAAGGGAAAGGAATGACGTTTGGTGGCCTTGAAAGCTCTGGAGGGGAGGGGGGTTGCCAGTTATGAATTAAAATTGTTATTTTTTAAGATAGGATATATATGCAAACGACGTTGCGAGATATAGTAGGAAAAGTGTTTCTGACTGAAGTTAGGTACTGTGTGATTGACTTGTATGTTAGGAAAAAGAATATTTATTAGAAACTTAGATAATCTTTAGAAATGTTTCTTCTTAAATAGTTGCAAATTATTGTGTGAAAAGCCTATGGTTACCGTACCTTAAACAAACACTCGTGAGCACAATTAGTCCACGGAATTCAGAGAGAGTGAGAATGAACAGCGAAATAGTAACAAAAAATGTGACAATGAGGGGAAACTATGTCATTCAAACGTTAACCATATAAATTACAGTAACACTAACTGAGCGTCCACATACATATTCCAATCAATTTATCTTAACCATTTTAGGGTTGGTTAGGTTCGGTTATATATCTACATTAGTTTTAACTCAAATGAAAAGAACTTAACTCATACATAATGAAATGAACAGTTTTATCATTTCATAAGAAAAAAATTAGAGAAAATATATTAATTCAGGAAAACTTGGCTTATTAGGCAAATCGGGCCTTGCATAGTAGGCTGAGAAGTGCGTTCTAGCTACTAGGTACGACATATATATATATATATATATATATATATATATATATATATATATATATATATATATATATATATATATATATATATATATATATATATATATATATATATATTTATTTTTTATTTATTTATTTATTTTTAAAAATGTTATATTTATAAATATGTATGTATATTTAAATATTGATATATACCTGTGGGTCCAGGAGGCCATCTGTGTCCCCTCAGATGGTCTCCCTTATCACAGTTTGTGTCTATGGATGTGTGTATGTGTGTGTGTTTATCCCTGTGAGTGTCCGTGTGAGTGTGTGAGTGTGTCCGGTTGCGTGTGTGTCCGGTTATGCCTGTGGGTCCACGAGGCCATCTGTGTCCCCTCAGATGGTCTCACTTATCACAGTCTATGGGTGTGTGTGAGTGTGAGTGCCCCTGTGAGTGTTCGGGTGAGGGTGTGTGTGTGAGTGTCCGGGTTTATGTGAGGTTTGGTTCCAGGAAACATCCTTCCCCTTCCCCTCCCCATATCTCCTCCCTTATTCCCACCGTGGGTTCGAATCCCAGGTGATTAGACCTGCCCTAAGTCCATGGATCCAAGGTATCCATCCGTGGGCCCAACGGATTTCACCCCTTCCCCACTTTCCAAGGGCCAGGTCAATTCTAGCTATCCAGGAAGCCTGTCGAAACAGAGGCAGCTACAGGAGGGGACACACAAATATTTGTGCCCTGCAGTTACACACCCGTTCCGACAGGCTCGATCGCAATCTATCCAGATGAGAACACGTTCTCTTCCGACTAGACCACGCTGGAGTCGTTGTATGTCTCAAATTTGGTTCCTTTATTTATAGTTAGTATTTTTGGTGTATTAATTGATTTGTTTTAATTTTTTAATGACTTAGGTAGAGTGATTAAGGGAGTTGGGGGGGAGGTCGGGTTGTGTGTGTAGTGGATTATACGAGATCGTGGTTTGTTAGTATTTATCTAGTTGTGTTCACCTAGTTGTGCTTGCGAGTGTTGAGCTCTGCTCTTTCGGCCCGCCTCTCAACTGCCAATCAATCAATTATTAATAACTAATAAAAAAAAATTCCACACACACACAGACACACACACACACCCAGGAAGCAGCCCGCAACAGCTGTCTAACGCTCATTTACATATTTACTGCTAAGTAACAGAGGGCATCAGAATGATAGAAACTCTGCTGATTTCCGTTTGTGCCATCACCGGGGGATCGAATGAGCTAGGATTACGAGTCGGGAGCGACGTCCACTCAGCAATAAAGCCCCTAGTTTGTGTATTGGTGCAAAAGATAATTTGGGAGAGGTTAAGGGAAAGGAATGACGTTTGGTGGCCTTGAAAGCTCTGGAGGGGAGGGGGGTTGCCAGTTATGAATTAAAATTGTTATTTTTTAAGATAGGATATATATGCAAACGACGTTGCGAGATATAGTAGGAAAAGTGTTTCTGACTGAAGTTAGGTACTGTGTGATTGACTTGTATGTTAGGAAAAAGAATATTTATTAGAAACTTAGATAATCTTTAGAAATGTTTCTTCTTAAATAGTTGCAAATTATTGTGTGAAAAGCCTATGGTTACCGTACCTTAAACAAACACTCGTGAGCACAATTAGTCCACGGAATTCAGAGAGAGTGAGAATGAACAGCGAAATAGTAACAAAAAATGTGACAATGAGGGGAAACTATGTCATTCAAACGTTAACCATATAAATTACAGTAACACTAACTGAGCGTCCACATACATATTCCAATCAATTTATCTTAACCATTTTAGGGTTGGTTAGGTTCGGTTATATATCTACATTAGTTTTAACTCAAATGAAAAGAACTTAACTCATACATAATGAAATGAACAGTTTTATCATTTCATAAGAAAAAAATTAGAGAAAATATATTAATTCAGGAAAACTTGGCTTATTAGGCAAATCGGGCCTTGCATAGTAGGCTGAGAAGTGCGTTCTAGCTACTAGGTACGACATATATATATATACATATATATATATATATATATATATATATATATATATATATATATATATATATATATATATATATATATATATATATTTTTATTTTTTATTTTATTTATTTATTTTTAAAAATGTTATATTTATAAATATGTATGTATATTTAAATATTGATATATACCTGTGGGTCCAGGAGGCCATCTGTGTCCCCTCAGATGGTCTCCCTTATCACAGTTTGTGTCTATGGATGTGTGTATGTGTGTGTGTTTATCCCTGTGAGTGTCCGTGTGAGTGTGTGAGTGTGTCCGGTTGCGTGTGTGTCCGGTTATGCCTGTGGGTCCACGAGGCCATCTGTGTCCCCTCAGATGGTCTCACTTATCACAGTCTATGGGTGTGTGTGAGTGTGAGTGCCCCTGTGAGTGTTCGGGTGAGGGTGTGTGTGTGAGTGTCCGGGTTTATGTGAGGTTTGGTTCCAGGAAACATCCTTCCCCTTCCCCTCCCCATATCTCCTCCCTTATTCCCACCGTGGGTTCGAATCCCAGGTGATTAGACCTGCCCTAAGTCCATGGATCCGTGGGCCCAACGGATTTCACCCCTTCCCCACTTTCCAAGGGCCAGGTCAATTCTAGCTATCCAGGAAGCCTGTCGAAACAGAGGCAGCTACAGGAGGGGACACACAAATATTTGTGCCCTGCAGTTACACACCCGTTCCGACAGGCTCGATCGCAATCTATCCAGATGAGAACACGTTCTCTTCCGACTAGACCACGCTGGAGTCGTTGTATGTCTCAAATTTGGTTCCTTTATTTATAGTTAGTATTTTTGGTGTATTAATTGATTTGTTTTAATTTTTTAATGACTTAGGTAGAGTGATTAAGGGAGTTGGGGGGGAGGTCGGGTTGTGTGTGTAGTGGATTATACGAGATCGTGGTTTGTTAGTATTTATCTAGTTGTGTTCACCTAGTTGTGCTTGCGAGTGTTGAGCTCTGCTCTTTCGGCCCGCCTCTCAACTGCCAATCAATCAATTATTAATAACTAATAAAAAAAATTCCACACACACACAGACACACACACACACCCAGGAAGCAGCCCGCAACAGCTGTCTAACGCTCATTTACATATTTACTGCTAAGTAACAGAGGGCATCAGAATGATAGAAACTCTGCTGATTTCCGTTTGTGCCATCACCGGGGGATCGAATGAGCTAGGATTACGAGTCGGGAGCGACGTCCACTCAGCAATAAAGCCCCCTAGTTTGTGTATTGGTGCAAAAGATAATTTGGGAGAGGTTAAGGGAAAGGAATGACGTTTGGTGGCCTTGAAAGCTCTGGAGGGGAGGGGGGTTGCCAGTTATGAATTAAAATTGTTATTTTTTAAGATAGGATATATATGCAAACGACGTTGCGAGATATAGTAGGAAAAGTGTTTCTGACTGAAGTTAGGTACTGTGTGATTGACTTGTATGTTAGGAAAAAGAATATTTATTAGAAACTTAGATAATCTTTAGAAATGTTTCTTCTTAAATAGTTGCAAATTATTGTGTGAAAAGCCTATGGTTACCGTACCTTAAACAAACACTCGTGAGCACAATTAGTCCACGGAATTCAGAGAGAGTGAGAATGAACAGCGAAATAGTAACAAAAAATGTGACAATGAGGGGAAACTATGTCATTCAAACGTTAACCATATAAATTACAGTAACACTAACTGAGCGTCCACATACATATTCCAATCAATTTATCTTAACCATTTTAGGGTTGGTTAGGTTCGGTTATATATCTACATTAGTTTTAACTCAAATGAAAAGAACTTAACTCATACATAATGAAATGAACAGTTTTATCATTTCATAAGAAAAAAATTAGAGAAAATATATTAATTCAGGAAAACTTGGCTTATTAGGCAAATCGGGCCTTGCATAGTAGGCTGAGAAGTGCGTTCTAGCTACTAGGTACGACATATATATACATATATATATATATATATATATATATATATATATATATATATATATATATATATATATATATATATTATTTTTTATTTTATTTATTTATTTTTAAAAATGTTATATTTATAAATATGTATGTATATTTAAATATTGATATATACCTGTGGGTCCAGGAGGCCATCTGTGTCCCCTCAGATGGTCTCCCTTATCACAGTTTGTGTCTATGGATGTGTGTATGTGTGTGTGTTTATCCCTGTGAGTGTCCGTGTGAGTGTGTGAGTGTGTCCGGTTGCGTGTGTGTCCGGTTATGCCTGTGGGTCCACGAGGCCATCTGTGTCCCCTCAGATGGTCTCACTTATCACAGTCTATGGGTGTGTGTGAGTGTGAGTGCCCCTGTGAGTGTTCGGGTGAGGGTGTGTGTGTGAGTGTCCGGGTTTATGTGAGGTTTGGTTCCAGGAAACATCCTTCCCCTTCCCCTCCCCATATCTCCTCCCTTATTCCCACCGTGGGTTCGAATCCCAGGTGATTAGACCTGCCCTAAGTCCATGGATCCAAGGTATCCATCCGTGGGCCCAACGGATTTCACCCCTTCCCCACTTTCCAAGGGCCAGGTCAATTCTAGCTATCCAGGAAGCCTGTCGAAACAGAGGCAGCTACAGGAGGGGACACACAAATATTTGTGCCCTGCAGTTACACACCCGTTCCGACAGGCTCGATCGCAATCTATCCAGATGAGAACACGTTCTCTTCCGACTAGACCACGCTGGAGTCGTTGTATGTCTCAAATTTGGTTCCTTTATTTATAGTTAGTATTTTTGGTGTATTAATTGATTTGTTTTAATTTTTTAATGACTTAGGTAGAGTGATTAAGGGAGTTGGGGGGGAGGTCGGGTTGTGTGTGTAGTGGATTATACGAGATCGTGGTTTGTTAGTATTTATCTAGTTGTGTTCACCTAGTTGTGCTTGCGAGTGTTGAGCTCTGCTCTTTCGGCCCGCCTCTCAACTGCCAATCAATCAATTATTAATAACTAATAAAAAAAAATTCCACACACACACAGACACACACACACACCCAGGAAGCAGCCCGCAACAGCTGTCTAACGCTCATTTACATATTTACTGCTAAGTAACAGAGGGCATCAGAATGATAGAAACTCTGCTGATTTCCGTTTGTGCCATCACCGGGGGATCGAATGAGCTAGGATTACGAGTCGGGAGCGACGTCCACTCAGCAATAAAGCCCCCTAGTTTGTGTATTGGTGCAAAAGATAATTTGGGAGAGGTTAAGGGAAAGGAATGACGTTTGGTGGCCTTGAAAGCTCTGGAGGGGAGGGGGGTTGCCAGTTATGAATTAAAATTGTTATTTTTTAAGATAGGATATATATGCAAACGACGTTGCGAGATATAGTAGGAAAAGTGTTTCTGACTGAAGTTAGGTACTGTGTGATTGACTTGTATGTTAGGAAAAAGAATATTTATTAGAAACTTAGATAATCTTTAGAAATGTTTCTTCTTAAATAGTTGCAAATTATTGTGTGAAAAGCCTATGGTTACCGTACCTTAAACAAACACTCGTGAGCACAATTAGTCCACGGAATTCAGAGAGAGTGAGAATGAACAGCGAAATAGTAACAAAAAATGTGACAATGAGGGGAAACTATGTCATTCAAACGTTAACCATATAAATTACAGTAACACTAACTGAGCGTCCACATACATATTCCAATCAATTTATCTTAACCATTTTAGGGTTGGTTAGGTTCGGTTATATATCTACATTAGTTTTAACTCAAATGAAAAGAACTTAACTCATACATAATGAAATGAACAGTTTTATCATTTCATAAGAAAAAAATTAGAGAAAATATATTAATTCAGGAAAACTTGGCTTATTAGGCAAATCGGGCCTTGCATAGTAGGCTGAGAAGTGCGTTCTAGCTACTAGGTACGACATATATATATATATACATATATATATATATATATATATATATATATATATATATATATATATATATATTTATTTTTTATTTTATTTATTTATTTTTTAAAAATGTTATATTTATAAATATGTATGTATATTTAAATATTGATATATACCTGTGGGTCCAGGAGGCCATCTGTGTCCCCTCAGATGGTCTCCCTTATCACAGTTTGTGTCTATGGATGTGTGTATGTGTGTGTGTTTATCCCTGTGAGTGTCCGTGTGAGTGTGTGAGTGTGTCCGGTTGCGTGTGTGTCCGGTTATGCCTGTGGGTCCACGAGGCCATCTGTGTCCCCTCAGATGGTCTCACTTATCACAGTCTATGGGTGTGTGTGAGTGTGAGTGCCCCTGTGAGTGTTCGGGTGAGGGTGTGTGTGTGAGTGTCCGGGTTTATGTGAGGTTTGGTTCCAGGAAACATCCTTCCCCTTCCCCTCCCCATATCTCCTCCCTTATTCCCACCGTGGGTTCGAATCCCAGGTGATTAGACCTGCCCTAAGTCCATGGATCCAAGGTATCCATCCGTGGGCCCAACGGATTTCACCCCTTCCCCACTTTCCAAGGGCCAGGTCAATTCTAGCTATCCAGGAAGCCTGTCGAAACAGAGGCAGCTACAGGAGGGGACACACAAATATTTGTGCCCTGCAGTTACACACCCGTTCCGACAGGCTCGATCGCAATCTATCCAGATGAGAACACGTTCTCTTCCGACTAGACCACGCTGGAGTCGTTGTATGTCTCAAATTTGGTTCCTTTATTTATAGTTAGTATTTTTGGTGTATTAATTGATTTGTTTTAATTTTTTAATGACTTAGGTAGAGTGATTAAGGGAGTTGGGGGGGAGGTCGGGTTGTGTGTGTAGTGGATTATACGAGATCGTGGTTTGTTAGTATTTATCTAGTTGTGTTCACCTAGTTGTGCTTGCGAGTGTTGAGCTCTGCTCTTTCGGCCCGCCTCTCAACTGCCAATCAATCAATTATTAATAACTAATAAAAAAAAATTCCACACACACACAGACACACACACACACCCAGGAAGCAGCCCGCAACAGCTGTCTAACGCTCATTTACATATTTACTGCTAAGTAACAGAGGGCATCAGAATGATAGAAACTCTGCTGATTTCCGTTTGTGCCATCACCGGGGGATCGAATGAGCTAGGATTACGAGTCGGGAGCGACGTCCACTCAGCAATAAAGCCCCCTAGTTTGTGTATTGGTGCAAAAGATAATTTGGGAGAGGTTAAGGGAAAGGAATGACGTTTGGTGGCCTTGAAAGCTCTGGAGGGGAGGGGGGTTGCCAGTTATGAATTAAAATTGTTATTTTTTAAGATAGGATATATATGCAAACGACGTTGCGAGATATAGTAGGAAAAGTGTTTCTGACTGAAGTTAGGTACTGTGTGATTGACTTGTATGTTAGGAAAAAGAATATTTATTAGAAACTTAGATAATCTTTAGAAATGTTTCTTCTTAAATAGTTGCAAATTATTGTGTGAAAAGCCTATGGTTACCGTACCTTAAACAAACACTCGTGAGCACAATTAGTCCACGGAATTCAGAGAGAGTGAGAATGAACAGCGAAATAGTAACAAAAAATGTGACAATGAGGGGAAACTATGTCATTCAAACGTTAACCATATAAATTACAGTAACACTAACTGAGCGTCCACATACATATTCCAATCAATTTATCTTAACCATTTTAGGGTTGGTTAGGTTCGGTTATATATCTACATTAGTTTTAACTCAAATGAAAAGAACTTAACTCATACATAATGAAATGAACAGTTTTATCATTTCATAAGAAAAAAATTAGAGAAAATATATTAATTCAGGAAAACTTGGCTTATTAGGCAAATCGGGCCTTGCATAGTAGGCTGAGAAGTGCGTTCTAGCTACTAGGTACGACATATATATATATACATATATATATATATATATATATATATATATATATATATATATATATATATATATATAATATATATTTATTTTTTATTTTATTTATTTATTTTTTAAAAATGTTATATTTATAAATATGTATGTATATTTAAATATTGATATATACCTGTGGGTCCAGGAGGCCATCTGTGTCCCCTCAGATGGTCTCCCTTATCACAGTTTGTGTCTATGGATGTGTGTATGTGTGTGTGTTTATCCCTGTGAGTGTCCGTGTGAGTGTGTGAGTGTGTCCGGTTGCGTGTGTGTCCGGTTATGCCTGTGGGTCCACGAGGCCATCTGTGTCCCCTCAGATGGTCTCACTTATCACAGTCTATGGGTGTGTGTGAGTGTGAGTGCCCCTGTGAGTGTTCGGGTGAGGGTGTGTGTGTGAGTGTCCGGGTTTATGTGAGGTTTGGTTCCAGGAAACATCCTTCCCCTTCCCCTCCCCATATCTCCTCCCTTATTCCCACCGTGGGTTCGAATCCCAGGTGATTAGACCTGCCCTAAGTCCATGGATCCAAGGTATCCATCCGTGGGCCCAACGGATTTCACCCCTTCCCCACTTTCCAAGGGCCAGGTCAATTCTAGCTATCCAGGAAGCCTGTCGAAACAGAGGCAGCTACAGGAGGGGACACACAAATATTTGTGCCCTGCAGTTACACACCCGTTCCGACAGGCTCGATCGCAATCTATCCAGATGAGAACACGTTCTCTTCCGACTAGACCACGCTGGAGTCGCTGTATGTCTCAAATTTGGTTCCTTTATTTATAGTTAGTATTTTTGGTGTATTAATTGATTTGTTTTAATTTTTTAATGACTTAGGTAGAGTGATTAAGGGAGTTGGGGGGGAGGTCGGGTTGTGTGTGTAGTGGATTATACGAGATCGTGGTTTGTTAGTATTTATCTAGTTGTGTTCACCTAGTTGTGCTTGCGAGTGTTGAGCTCTGCTCTTTCGGCCCGCCTCTCAACTGCCAATCAATCAATTATTAATAACTAATAAAAAAAAATTCCACACACACACAGACACACACACACACCCAGGAAGCAGCCCGCAACAGCTGTCTAACGCTCATTTACATATTTACTGCTAAGTAACAGAGGGCATCAGAATGATAGAAACTCTGCTGATTTCCGTTTGTGCCATCACCGGGGGATCGAATGAGCTAGGATTACGAGTCGGGAGCGACGTCCACTCAGCAATAAAGCCCCCTAGTTTGTGTATTGGTGCAAAAGATAATTTGGGAGAGGTTAAGGGAAAGGAATGACGTTTGGTGGCCTTGAAAGCTCTGGAGGGGAGGGGGGTTGCCAGTTATGAATTAAAATTGTTATTTTTTAAGATAGGATATATATGCAAACGACGTTGCGAGATATAGTAGGAAAAGTGTTTCTGACTGAAGTTAGGTACTGTGTGATTGACTTGTATGTTAGGAAAAAGAATATTTATTAGAAACTTAGATAATCTTTAGAAATGTTTCTTCTTAAATAGTTGCAAATTATTGTGTGAAAAGCCTATGGTTACCGTACCTTAAACAAACACTCGTGAGCACAATTAGTCCACGGAATTCAGAGAGAGTGAGAATGAACAGCGAAATAGTAACAAAAAATGTGACAATGAGGGGAAACTATGTCATTCAAACGTTAACCATATAAATTACAGTAACACTAACTGAGCGTCCACATACATATTCCAATCAATTTATCTTAACCATTTTAGGGTTGGTTAGGTTCGGTTATATATCTACATTAGTTTTAACTCAAATGAAAAGAACTTAACTCATACATAATGAAATGAACAGTTTTATCATTTCATAAGAAAAAAATTAGAGAAAATATATTAATTCAGGAAAACTTGGCTTATTAGGCAAATCGGGCCTTGCATAGTAGGCTGAGAAGTGCGTTCTAGCTACTAGGTACGACATATATATATATACATATATATATATATATATATATATATATATATATATATATATATATATATATATATATTTATTTTTTATTTTATTTATTTATTTTTTAAAAATGTTATATTTATAAATATGTATGTATATTTAAATATTGATATATACCTGTGGGTCCAGGAGGCCATCTGTGTCCCCTCAGATGGTCTCCCTTATCACAGTTTGTGTCTATGGATGTGTGTATGTGTGTGTGTTTATCCCTGTGAGTGTCCGTGTGAGTGTGTGAGTGTGTCCGGTTGCGTGTGTGTCCGGTTATGCCTGTGGGTCCACGAGGCCATCTGTGTCCCCTCAGATGGTCTCACTTATCACAGTCTATGGGTGTGTGTGAGTGTGAGTGCCCCTGTGAGTGTTCGGGTGAGGGTGTGTGTGTGAGTGTCCGGGTTTATGTGAGGTTTGGTTCCAGGAAACATCCTTCCCCTTCCCCTCCCCATATCTCCTCCCTTATTCCCACCGTGGGTTCGAATCCCAGGTGATTAGACCTGCCCTAAGTCCATGGTATCCATCCGTGGGCCCAACGGATTTCACCCCTTCCCCACTTTCCAAGGGCCAGGTCAATTCTAGCTATCCAGGAAGCCTGTCGAAACAGAGGCAGCTACAGGAGGGGACACACAAATATTTGTGCCCTGCAGTTACACACCCGTTCCGACAGGCTCGATCGCAATCTATCCAGATGAGAACACGTTCTCTTCCGACTAGACCACGCTGGAGTCGTTGTATGTCTCAAATTTGGTTCCTTTATTTATAGTTAGTATTTTTGGTGTATTAATTGATTTGTTTTAATTTTTTAATGACTTAGGTAGAGTGATTAAGGGAGTTGGGGGGGAGGTCGGGTTGTGTGTGTAGTGGATTATACGAGATCGTGGTTTGTTAGTATTTATCTAGTTGTGTTCACCTAGTTGTGCTTGCGAGTGTTGAGCTCTGCTCTTTCGGCCCGCCTCTCAACTGCCAATCAATCAATTATTAATAACTAATAAAAAAAAATTCCACACACACACAGACACACACACACACCCAGGAAGCAGCCCGCAACAGCTGTCTAACGCTCATTTACATATTTACTGCTAAGTAACAGAGGGCATCAGAATGATAGAAACTCTGCTGATTTCCGTTTGTGCCATCACCGGGGGATCGAATGAGCTAGGATTACGAGTCGGGAGCGACGTCCACTCAGCAATAAAGCCCCCTAGTTTGTGTATTGGTGCAAAAGATAATTTGGGAGAGGTTAAGGGAAAGGAATGACGTTTGGTGGCCTTGAAAGCTCTGGAGGGGAGGGGGGTTGCCAGTTATGAATTAAAATTGTTATTTTTTAAGATAGGATATATATGCAAACGACGTTGCGAGATATAGTAGGAAAAGTGTTTCTGACTGAAGTTAGGTACTGTGTGATTGACTTGTATGTTAGGAAAAAGAATATTTATTAGAAACTTAGATAATCTTTAGAAATGTTTCTTCTTAAATAGTTGCAAATTATTGTGTGAAAAGCCTATGGTTACCGTACCTTAAACAAACACTCGTGAGCACAATTAGTCCACGGAATTCAGAGAGAGTGAGAATGAACAGCGAAATAGTAACAAAAAATGTGACAATGAGGGGAAACTATGTCATTCAAACGTTAACCATATAAATTACAGTAACACTAACTGAGCGTCCACATACATATTCCAATCAATTTATCTTAACCATTTTAGGGTTGGTTAGGTTCGGTTATATATCTACATTAGTTTTAACTCAAATGAAAAGAACTTAACTCATACATAATGAAATGAACAGTTTTATCATTTCATAAGAAAAAAATTAGAGAAAATATATTAATTCAGGAAAACTTGGCTTATTAGGCAAATCGGGCCTTGCATAGTAGGCTGAGAAGTGCGTTCTAGCTACTAGGTACGACATATATATATATACATATATATATATAATATATATATATATATATATATATATATATATATATATATATTTATTTTTTATTTTATTTATTTATTTTTTAAAAATGTTATATTTATAAATATGTATGTATATTTAAATATTGATATATACCTGTGGGTCCAGGAGGCCATCTGTGTCCCCTCAGATGGTCTCCCTTATCACAGTTTGTGTCTATGGATGTGTGTATGTGTGTGTGTTTATCCCTGTGAGTGTCCGTGTGAGTGTGTGAGTGTGTCCGGTTGCGTGTGTGTCCGGTTATGCCTGTGGGTCCACGAGGCCATCTGTGTCCCCTCAGATGGTCTCACTTATCACAGTCTATGGGTGTGTGTGAGTGTGAGTGCCCCTGTGAGTGTTCGGGTGAGGGTGTGTGTGTGAGTGTCCGGGTTTATGTGAGGTTTGGTTCCAGGAAACATCCTTCCCCTTCCCCTCCCCATATCTCCTCCCTTATTCCCACCGTGGGTTCGAATCCCAGGTGATTAGACCTGCCCTAAGTCCATGGATCCGTGGGCCCAACGGATTTCACCCCTTCCCCACTTTCCAAGGGCCAGGTCAATTCTAGCTATCCAGGAAGCCTGTCGAAACAGAGGCAGCTACAGGAGGGGACACACAAATATTTGTGCCCTGCAGTTACACACCCGTTCCGACAGGCTCGATCGCAATCTATCCAGATGAGAACACGTTCTCTTCCGACTAGACCACGCTGGAGTTTGTATGTCTCAAATTTGGTTCCTTTATTTATAGTTAGTATTTTTGGTGTATTAATTGATTTGTTTTAATTTTTTAATGACTTAGGTAGAGTGATTAAGGGAGTTGGGGGGGAGGTCGGGTTGTGTGTGTAGTGGATTATACGAGATCGTGGTTTGTTAGTATTTATCTAGTTGTGTTCACCTAGTTGTGCTTGCGAGTGTTGAGCTCTGCTCTTTCGGCCCGCCTCTCAACTGCCAATCAATCAATTATTAATAACTAATAAAAAAAAATTCCACACACACACAGACACACACACACACCCAGGAAGCAGCCCGCAACAGCTGTCTAACGCTCATTTACATATTTACTGCTAAGTAACAGAGGGCATCAGAATGATAGAAACTCTGCTGATTTCCGTTTGTGCCATCACCGGGGGATCGAATGAGCTAGGATTACGAGTCGGGAGCGACGTCCACTCAGCAATAAAGCCCCCTAGTTTGTGTATTGGTGCAAAAGATAATTTGGGAGAGGTTAAGGGAAAGGAATGACGTTTGGTGGCCTTGAAAGCTCTGGAGGGGAGGGGGGTTGCCAGTTATGAATTAAAATTGTTATTTTTTAAGATAGGATATATATGCAAACGACGTTGCGAGATATAGTAGGAAAAGTGTTTCTGACTGAAGTTAGGTACTGTGTGATTGACTTGTATGTTAGGAAAAAGAATATTTATTAGAAACTTAGATAATCTTTAGAAATGTTTCTTCTTAAATAGTTGCAAATTATTGTGTGAAAAGCCTATGGTTACCGTACCTTAAACAAACACTCGTGAGCACAATTAGTCCACGGAATTCAGAGAGAGTGAGAATGAACAGCGAAATAGTAACAAAAAATGTGACAATGAGGGGAAACTATGTCATTCAAACGTTAACCATATAAATTACAGTAACACTAACTGAGCGTCCACATACATATTCCAATCAATTTATCTTAACCATTTTAGGGTTGGTTAGGTTCGGTTATATATCTACATTAGTTTTAACTCAAATGAAAAGAACTTAACTCATACATAATGAAATGAACAGTTTTATCATTTCATAAGAAAAAAATTAGAGAAAATATATTAATTCAGGAAAACTTGGCTTATTAGGCAAATCGGGCCTTGCATAGTAGGCTGAGAAGTGCGTTCTAGCTACTAGGTACGACATATATATATATATATATATATATATATATATTATATATATATATATATATATATATATATATTTATTTTTTATTTTATTTATTTATTTTTTAAAAATGTTATATTTATAAATATGTATGTATATTTAAATATTGATATATACCTGTGGGTCCAGGAGGCCATCTGTGTCCCCTCAGATGGTCTCCCTTATCACAGTTTGTGTCTATGGATGTGTGTATGTGTGTGTGTTTATCCCTGTGAGTGTCCGTGTGAGTGTGTGAGTGTGTCCGGTTGCGTGTGTGTCCGGTTATGCCTGTGGGTCCACGAGGCCATCTGTGTCCCCTCAGATGGTCTCACTTATCACAGTCTATGGGTGTGTGTGAGTGTGAGTGCCCCTGTGAGTGTTCGGGTGAGGGTGTGTGTGTGAGTGTCCGGGTTTATGTGAGGTTTGGTTCCAGGAAACATCCTTCCCCTTCCCCTCCCCATATCTCCTCCCTTATTCCCACCGTGGGTTCGAATCCCAGGTGATTAGACCTGCCCTAAGTCCATGGATCCAAGGTATCCATCCGTGGGCCCAACGGATTTCACCCCTTCCCCACTTTCCAAGGGCCAGGTCAATTCTAGCTATCCAGGAAGCCTGTCGAAACAGAGGCAGCTACAGGAGGGGACACACAAATATTTGTGCCCTGCAGTTACACACCCGTTCCGACAGGCTCGATCGCAATCTATCCAGATGAGAACACGTTCTCTTCCGACTAGACCACGCTGGAGTCGTTGTATGTCTCAAATTTGGTTCCTTTATTTATAGTTAGTATTTTTGGTGTATTAATTGATTTGTTTTAATTTTTTAATGACTTAGGTAGAGTGATTAAGGGAGTTGGGGGGGAGGTCGGGTTGTGTGTGTAGTGGATTATACGAGATCGTGGTTTGTTAGTATTTATCTAGTTGTGTTCACCTAGTTGTGCTTGCGAGTGTTGAGCTCTGCTCTTTCGGCCCGCCTCTCAACTGCCAATCAATCAATTATTAATAACTAATAAAAAAAAATTCCACACACACACAGACACACACACACACCCAGGAAGCAGCCCGCAACAGCTGTCTAACGCTCATTTACATATTTACTGCTAAGTAACAGAGGGCATCAGAATGATAGAAACTCTGCTGATTTCCGTTTGTGCCATCACCGGGGGATCGAATGAGCTAGGATTACGAGTCGGGAGCGACGTCCACTCAGCAATAAAGCCCCCTAGTTTGTGTATTGGTGCAAAAGATAATTTGGGAGAGGTTAAGGGAAAGGAATGACGTTTGGTGGCCTTGAAAGCTCTGGAGGGGAGGGGGGTTGCCAGTTATGAATTAAAATTGTTATTTTTTAAGATAGGATATATATGCAAACGACGTTGCGAGATATAGTAGGAAAAGTGTTTCTGACTGAAGTTAGGTACTGTGTGATTGACTTGTATGTTAGGAAAAAGAATATTTATTAGAAACTTAGATAATCTTTAGAAATGTTTCTTCTTAAATAGTTGCAAATTATTGTGTGAAAAGCCTATGGTTACCGTACCTTAAACAAACACTCGTGAGCACAATTAGTCCACGGAATTCAGAGAGAGTGAGAATGAACAGCGAAATAGTAACAAAAAATGTGACAATGAGGGGAAACTATGTCATTCAAACGTTAACCATATAAATTACAGTAACACTAACTGAGCGTCCACATACATATTCCAATCAATTTATCTTAACCATTTTAGGGTTGGTTAGGTTCGGTTATATATCTACATTAGTTTTAACTCAAATGAAAAGAACTTAACTCATACATAATGAAATGAACAGTTTTATCATTTCATAAGAAAAAAATTAGAGAAAATATATTAATTCAGGAAAACTTGGCTTATTAGGCAAATCGGGCCTTGCATAGTAGGCTGAGAAGTGCGTTCTAGCTACTAGGTACGACATATATATATACATATATATATATATATATATATATATATATATATATAATATATATATATATATTTATTTTTATTTTATTTATTTATTTTTTAAAAATGTTATATTTATAAATATGTATGTAAATATTGATATATACCTGTGGGTCCAGGAGGCCATCTGTGTCCCCTCAGATGGTCTCCCTTATCACAGTTTGTGTCTATGGATGTGTGTATGTGTGTGTGTTTATCCCTGTGAGTGTCCGTGTGAGTGTGTGAGTGTGTCCGGTTGCGTGTGTGTCCGGTTATGCCTGTGGGTCCACGAGGCCATCTGTGTCCCCTCAGATGGTCTCACTTATCACAGTCTATGGGTGTGTGTGAGTGTGAGTGCCCCTGTGAGTGTTCGGGTGAGGGTGTGTGTGTGAGTGTCCGGGTTTATGTGAGGTTTGGTTCCAGGAAACATCCTTCCCCTTCCCCTCCCCATATCTCCTCCCTTATTCCCACCGTGGGTTCGAATCCCAGGTGATTAGACCTGCCCTAAGTCCATGGATCCAAGGTATCCATCCGTGGGCCCAACGGATTTCACCCCTTCCCCACTTTCCAAGGGCCAGGTCAATTCTAGCTATCCAGGAAGCCTGTCGAAACAGAGGCAGCTACAGGAGGGGACACACAAATATTTGTGCCCTGCAGTTACACACCCGTTCCGACAGGCTCGATCGCAATCTATCCAGATGAGAACACGTTCTCTTCCGACTAGACCACGCTGGAGTCGCTGTATGTCTCAAATTTGGTTCCTTTATTTATAGTTAGTATTTTTGGTGTATTAATTGATTTGTTTTAATTTTTTAATGACTTAGGTAGAGTGATTAAGGGAGTTGGGGGGGAGGTCGGGTTGTGTGTGTAGTGGATTATACGAGATCGTGGTTTGTTAGTATTTATCTAGTTGTGTTCACCTAGTTGTGCTTGCGAGTGTTGAGCTCTGCTCTTTCGGCCCGCCTCTCAACTGCCAATCAATCAATTATTAATAACTAATAAAAAAAAATTCCACACACACACAGACACACACACACACCCAGGAAGCAGCCCGCAACAGCTGTCTAACGCTCATTTACATATTTACTGCTAAGTAACAGAGGGCATCAGAATGATAGAAACTCTGCTGATTTCCGTTTGTGCCATCACCGGGGGATCGAATGAGCTAGGATTACGAGTCGGGAGCGACGTCCACTCAGCAATAAAGCCCCCTAGTTTGTGTATTGGTGCAAAAGATAATTTGGGAGAGGTTAAGGGAAAGGAATGACGTTTGGTGGCCTTGAAAGCTCTGGAGGGGAGGGGGGTTGCCAGTTATGAATTAAAATTGTTATTTTTTAAGATAGGATATATATGCAAACGACGTTGCGAGATATAGTAGGAAAAGTGTTTCTGACTGAAGTTAGGTACTGTGTGATTGACTTGTATGTTAGGAAAAAGAATATTTATTAGAAACTTAGATAATCTTTAGAAATGTTTCTTCTTAAATAGTTGCAAATTATTGTGTGAAAAGCCTATGGTTACCGTACCTTAAACAAACACTCGTGAGCACAATTAGTCCACGGAATTCAGAGAGAGTGAGAATGAACAGCGAAATAGTAACAAAAAATGTGACAATGAGGGGAAACTATGTCATTCAAACGTTAACCATATAAATTACAGTAACACTAACTGAGCGTCCACATACATATTCCAATCAATTTATCTTAACCATTTTAGGGTTGGTTAGGTTCGGTTATATATCTACATTAGTTTTAACTCAAATGAAAAGAACTTAACTCATACATAATGAAATGAACAGTTTTATCATTTCATAAGAAAAAAATTAGAGAAAATATATTAATTCAGGAAAACTTGGCTTATTAGGCAAATCGGGCCTTGCATAGTAGGCTGAGAAGTGCGTTCTAGCTACTAGGTACGACATATATATATATACATATATATATATATATATATATATATATATATATATATATATATATATATATATTTATTTTTTATTTTATTTATTTATTTTTTAAAAATGTTATATTTATAAATATGTATGTATATTGATATATACCTGTGGGTCCAGGAGGCCATCTGTGTCCCCTCAGATGGTCTCCCTTATCACAGTTTGTGTCTATGGATGTGTGTATGTGTGTGTGTTTATCCCTGTGAGTGTCCGTGTGAGTGTGTGAGTGTGTCCGGTTGCGTGTGTGTCCGGTTATGCCTGTGGGTCCACGAGGCCATCTGTGTCCCCTCAGATGGTCTCACTTATCACAGTCTATGGGTGTGTGTGAGTGTGAGTGCCCCTGTGAGTGTTCGGGTGAGGGTGTGTGTGTGAGTGTCCGGGTTTATGTGAGGTTTGGTTCCAGGAAACATCCTTCCCCTTCCCCTCCCCATATCTCCTCCCTTATTCCCACCGTGGGTTCGAATCCCAGGTGATTAGACCTGCCCTAAGTCCATGGATCCAAGGTATCCATCCGTGGGCCCAACGGATTTCACCCCTTCCCCACTTTCCAAGGGCCAGGTCAATTCTAGCTATCCAGGAAGCCTGTCGAAACAGAGGCAGCTACAGGAGGGGACACACAAATATTTGTGCCCTGCAGTTACACACCCGTTCCGACAGGCTCGATCGCAATCTATCCAGATGAGAACACGTTCTCTTCCGACTAGACCACGCTGGAGTCGTTGTATGTCTCAAATTTGGTTCCTTTATTTATAGTTAGTATTTTTGGTGTATTAATTGATTTGTTTTAATTTTTTAATGACTTAGGTAGAGTGATTAAGGGAGTTGGGGGGGAGGTCGGGTTGTGTGTGTAGTGGATTATACGAGATCGTGGTTTGTTAGTATTTATCTAGTTGTGTTCACCTAGTTGTGCTTGCGAGTGTTGAGCTCTGCTCTTTCGGCCCGCCTCTCAACTGCCAATCAATCAATTATTAATAACTAATAAAAAAAAATTCCACACACACACAGACACACACACACACCCAGGAAGCAGCCCGCAACAGCTGTCTAACGCTCATTTACATATTTACTGCTAAGTAACAGAGGGCATCAGAATGATAGAAACTCTGCTGATTTCCGTTTGTGCCATCACCGGGGGATCGAATGAGCTAGGATTACGAGTCGGGAGCGACGTCCACTCAGCAATAAAGCCCCCTAGTTTGTGTATTGGTGCAAAAGATAATTTGGGAGAGGTTAAGGGAAAGGAATGACGTTTGGTGGCCTTGAAAGCTCTGGAGGGGAGGGGGGTTGCCAGTTATGAATTAAAATTGTTATTTTTTAAGATAGGATATATATGCAAACGACGTTGCGAGATATAGTAGGAAAAGTGTTTCTGACTGAAGTTAGGTACTGTGTGATTGACTTGTATGTTAGGAAAAAGAATATTTATTAGAAACTTAGATAATCTTTAGAAATGTTTCTTCTTAAATAGTTGCAAATTATTGTGTGAAAAGCCTATGGTTACCGTACCTTAAACAAACACTCGTGAGCACAATTAGTCCACGGAATTCAGAGAGAGTGAGAATGAACAGCGAAATAGTAACAAAAAATGTGACAATGAGGGGAAACTATGTCATTCAAACGTTAACCATATAAATTACAGTAACACTAACTGAGCGTCCACATACATATTCCAATCAATTTATCTTAACCATTTTAGGGTTGGTTAGGTTCGGTTATATATCTACATTAGTTTTAACTCAAATGAAAAGAACTTAACTCATACATAATGAAATGAACAGTTTTATCATTTCATAAAAAAAAATTAGAGAAAATATATTAATTCAGGAAAACTTGGCTTATTAGGCAAATCGGGCCTTGCATAGTAGGCTGAGAAGTGCGTTCTAGCTACTAGGTACGACATATATATATATACATATATATATATATATATATATATATATATATATATATATATATATATATATATATATATATATATATAT
>NW_027190974.1:0-20806 GCF_040958095.1 Procambarus clarkii
TGACCAAGCAAAAGTTGCCCACCACATTTTGTAAAATTCATTAAAGTGTCCGTGGGATGTCACATCCTACCAGGAAATACCCTACAGGTGCCTGGAAGATGTCAAGTAATAATTCCTCACCATCTAATTGTGGTGCTTGATTAAGGTGCACTTATTCCAATAAACTCAACGACACTGAAGCCGCTTCCGTCCCGAGAGAGAGGGAGAGACCGTTGTACATCTACGTCCTGTTCTACTGTGGTCACCTGTTGTTTCAGTCTCATCCATCATTACTGTTTTGTGACCTCGAGTTGAAAATTGAGCCGTGTCTCTTTAGCAAGGTTCACCCAGCAGGCTGCAGCCAGCCACAGACTGTCACCTGTCGGTCGTGCTATCTGGTCGGATAGTTCTATCATTCTTCAGCAGAAACCGGAATGGTGTACAAGAGGACGAGGATTCTCCACATTCTAAAATTTGTGGTCGTCGAAACTACAATCAACTACACGTCACTGGTCTAACAGATTTTTTTTTAACATTTGTTGTGTAATAATGTTAAAATGTTATGTTTGCTCTATTTTGTTATTGTATTCAATTTCTGAAAAAATTAAGATCTCTGAATACCTAGGAATGTAATTTTGGAAAACCTAAATGTTGAAAACTAGAAATATAGTAGTGAAATTCTATTAAAGTGGAAATGTACAATTTTTTCACATGGACCCGTTCTCGAGATAGAGCTCTCTAGTATGAGAGTTATTGCAATGTGTCTAGGACGTAGGCTCTGGAAAATGATAATTGTCATTTTCTTGCTCCGCATTCATTGGTGCCAGGGTATTCCCAGCAGGAAATTAACCAACTCTTCTATAAGTGGGGAGACATCAATGCTCTGGTTATGGTGCAGAAAAATAGAAAAGGAACAGCATTAATAGAATATAAGACCAAAAATGCAGCGGATATGGCAGTGCAGTTTGAGAGAGGTCAAACTGGCAAACCAGTAAAAGTTACACACATGTGAGAGGCACCTCACAAAAAGCCTCATATCCTCCAAAAAAAATCCTAAAAATTGAGTGTAAGGACAAATCCAATTTAAACTTTGAATCTAGTTGTCGTGAATCAGTAGAGAATGTGAGCCAAACCAGTTAAATGTTTCTCAATCAAATTTATAATAATAAACAAGTTGTTTGATTGCTTTGGATGAAAATAATCTTTTATAATTTGTACAAAAATATATATCTCATGTTGTCTTGATTTGTCCAAGAAACCGACCTTCAAATACTTCTTACTTAGTTTTATTTTCCCATTATGTGTGTTGCATGTCTCTGTCTGCGGAGGCATACTCTCTGTTCCTTAGAGAAGGGTGGTAGACACCACAAGAGTGGTAGGTGGGAACTGCTAGAGTGATAGACACTCAGATCCCTACGTCTGGGATACTCTTGGATGTAGGTTCGATTAATATATTCCCCTTTATTATTAATTATTAATTACCCCTCACAGAGCAGCCATGAGACCCCCCATAACAGTAGATCTACTTTTGAAGCGAAGGGGGAAGGTGCGAAATGGACGGCATTTGTGAACACTGGCAGTAAAGGAAATTTCACGAAAAATTCAGCCTTCAACAAGTTGAGACATTTTACCTTAGGAGTTGTGGAAATAATTTGACTGGGCAAAAGATAGACATCTTGGGACAAGATAACTTTGACATAAGTACGTTTTCTAGAGGACATTTTAATCGGTATGGATTTCTTGAAAAGATTTGATTACTCCTAGTCTGCACAAAAGTTGCGAGGAACTGCAGATTGTAGCTGGGAAAGATTTTTTATGTTGAAATGGTCGACCATCCTCCATTAGTGGCTTTAATTAAAAGGAAGCAGAAGTATAGCGTAAATTACCCAAAATTACTTTTCATGTCTCTTCCAGACACTAATAAGAGGTCATGTGGGATGTATGCACTGACCAAGCAAAAGTTGCCCACCACATTTTGTAAAATTCATTAAAGTGTCCGTGGGATGTCACATCCTACCAGGAAATACCCTACAGGTGCCTGGAAGATGTCAAGTAATAATTCCTCACCATCTAATTGTGGTGCTTGATTAAGGTGCACTTATTCCAATAAACTCAACGACACTGAAGCCGCTTCCGTCCCGAGAGAGAGGGAGAGACCGTTGTACATCTACGTCCTGTTCTACTGTGGTCACCTGTTGTTTCAGTCTCATCCATCATTACTGTTTTGTGACCTCGAGTTGAAAATTGAGCCGTGTCTCTTTAGCAAGGTTCACCCAGCAGGCTGCAGCCAGCCACAGACTGTCACCTGTCGGTCGTGCTATCTGGTCGGATAGTTCTATCATTCTTCAGCAGAAACCGGAATGGTGTACAAGAGGACGAGGATTCTCCACATTCTAAAATTTGTGGTCGTCGAAACTACAATCAACTACACGTCACTGGTCTAACAGATTTTTTTTTTAACATTTGTTGTGTAATAATGTTAAAATGTTATGTTTGCTCTATTTTGTTATTGTATTCAATTTCTGAAAAAATTAAGATCTCTGAATACCTAGGAATGTAATTTTGGAAAACCTAAATGTTGAAAACTAGAAATATAGTAGTGAAATTCTATTAAAGTGGAAATGTACAATTTTTTCACATGGACCCGTTCTCGAGATAGAGCTCTCTAGTATGAGAGTTATTGCAATGTGTCTAGGACGTAGGCTCTGGAAAATGATAATTGTCATTTTCTTGCTCCGCATTCATTGGTGCCAGGGTATTCCCAGCAGGAAATTAACCAACTCTTCTATAAGTGGGGAGACATCAATGCTCTGGTTATGGTGCAGAAAAATAGAAAAGGAACAGCATTAATAGAATATAAGACCAAAAATGCAGCGGATATGGCAGTGCAGTTTGAGAGAGGTCAAACTGGCAAACCAGTAAAAGTTACACACATGTGAGAGGCACCTCACAAAAAGCCTCATATCCTCCAAAAAAAATCCTAAAAATTATGAGTGTAAGGACAAATCCAATTTAAACTTTGAATCTAGTTGTCGTGAATCAGTAGAGAATGTGAGCCAAACCAGTTAAATGTTTCTCAATCAAATTTTATAATAATAAACAAGTTGTTTGATTGCTTTGGATGAAAATAATCTTTTATAATTTGTACAAAAATATATATCTCATGTTGTCTTGATTTGTCCAAGAAACCGACCTTCAAATACTTCTTACTTAGTTTTATTTTCCCATTATGTGTGTTGCATGTCTCTGTCTGCGGAGGCATACTTCTCTGTTCCTTAGAGAAGGGTGGTAGACACCACAAGAGTGGTAGGTGGGAACTGCTAGAGTGATAGACACTCAGATCCCTACGTCTGGGATACTCTTGGATGTAGGTTCGATTAATATATTCCCCTTTATTATTAATTATTAATTACCCCTCACAGAGCAGCCATGAGACCCCCCATAACAGTAGATCTACTTTTGAAGCGAAGGGGGAAGGTGCGAAATGGACGGCATTTGTGAACACTGGCAGTAAAGGAAATTTCACGAAAAATTCAGCCTTCAACAAGTTGAGACATTTTACCTTAGGAGTTGTGGAAATAATTTGACTGGGCAAAAGATAGACATCTTGGGACAAGATAACTTTGACATAAGTACGTTTTCTAGAGACATTTTAATCGGTATGGATTTCTTGAAAAGATTTGATTACTCCTAGTCTGCACAAAAGTTGCGAGGAACTGCAGATTGTAGCTGGGAAAGATTTTTTATGTTGAAATGGTCGACCATCCTCCATTAGTGGCTTTAATTAAAAGGAAGCAGAAGTATAGCGTAAATTACCCAAAATTACTTTTCATGTCTCTTCCAGACACTAATAAGAGGTCATGTGGGATGTATGCACTGACCAAGCAAAAGTTGCCCACCACATTTTGTAAAATTCATTAAAGTGTCCGTGGGATGTCACATCCTACCAGGAAATACCCTACAGGTGCCTGGAAGATGTCAAGTAATAATTCCTCACCATCTAATTGTGGTGCTTGATTAAGGTGCACTTATTCCAATAAACTCAACGACACTGAAGCCGCTTCCGTCCCGAGAGAGAGGGAGAGACCGTTGTACATCTACGTCCTGTTCTACTGTGGTCACCTGTTGTTTCAGTCTCATCCATCATTACTGTTTTGTGACCTCGAGTTGAAAATTGAGCCGTGTCTCTTTAGCAAGGTTCACCCAGCAGGCTGCAGCCAGCCACAGACTGTCACCTGTCGGTCGTGCTATCTGGTCGGATAGTTCTATCATTCTTCAGCAGAAACCGGAATGGTGTACAAGAGGACGAGGATTCTCCACATTCTAAAATTTGTGGTCGTCGAAACTACAATCAACTACACGTCACTGGTCTAACAGATTTTTTTTTAACATTTGTTGTGTAATAATGTTAAAATGTTATGTTTGCTCTATTTTGTTATTGTATTCAATTTCTGAAAAAATTAAGATCTCTGAATACCTAGGAATGTAATTTTGGAAAACCTAAATGTTGAAAACTAGAAATATAGTAGTGAAATTCTATTAAAGTGGAAATGTACAATTTTTTCACATGGACCCGTTCTCGAGATAGAGCTCTCTAGTATGAGAGTTATTGCAATGTGTCTAGGACGTAGGCTCTGGAAAATGATAATTGTCATTTTCTTGCTCCGCATTCATTGGTGCCAGGGTATTCCCAGCAGGAAATTAACCAACTCTTCTATAAGTGGGGAGACATCAATGCTCTGGTTATGGTGCAGAAAAATAGAAAAGGAACAGCATTAATAGAATATAAGACCAAAAATGCAGCGGATATGGCAGTGCAGTTTGAGAGAGGTCAAACTGGCAAACCAGTAAAAGTTACACACATGTGAGAGGCACCTCACAAAAAGCCTCATATCCTCCAAAAAAAATCCTAAAAATTATGAGTGTAAGGACAAATCCAATTTAAACTTTGAATCTAGTTGTCGTGAATCAGTAGAGAATGTGAGCCAAACCAGTTAAATGTTTCTCAATCAAATTTTATAATAATAAACAAGTTGTTTGATTGCTTTGGATGAAAATAATCTTTTATAATTTGTACAAAAATATATATCTCATGTTGTCTTGATTTGTCCAAGAAACCGACCTTCAAATACTTCTTACTTAGTTTTATTTTCCCATTATGTGTGTTGCATGTCTCTGTCTGCGGAGGCATACTTCTCTGTTCCTTAGAGAAGGGTGGTAGACACCACAAGAGTGGTAGGTGGGAACTGCTAGAGTGATAGACACTCAGATCCCTACGTCTGGGATACTCTTGGATGTAGGTTCGATTAATATATTCCCCTTTATTATTAATTATTAATTACCCCTCACAGAGCAGCCATGAGACCCCCCATAACAGTAGATCTACTTTTGAAGCGAAGGGGGAAGGTGCGAAATGGACGGCATTTGTGAACACTGGCAGTAAAGGAAATTTCACGAAAAATTCAGCCTTCAACAAGTTGAGACATTTTACCTTAGGAGTTGTGGAAATAATTTGACTGGGCAAAAGATAGACATCTTGGGACAAGATAACTTTGACATAAGTACGTTTTCTAGAGACATTTTAATCGGTATGGATTTCTTGAAAAGATTTGATTACTCCTAGTCTGCACAAAAGTTGCGAGGAACTGCAGATTGTAGCTGGGAAAGATTTTTTATGTTGAAATGGTCGACCATCCTCCATTAGTGGCTTTAATTAAAAGGAAGCAGAAGTATAGCGTAAATTACCCAAAATTACTTTTCATGTCTCTTCCAGACACTAATAAGAGGTCATGTGGGATGTATGCACTGACCAAGCAAAAGTTGCCCACCACATTTTGTAAAATTCATTAAAGTGTCCGTGGGATGTCACATCCTACCAGGAAATACCCTACAGGTGCCTGGAAGATGTCAAGTAATAATTCCTCACCATCTAATTGTGGTGCTTGATTAAGGTGCACTTATTCCAATAAACTCAACGACACTGAAGCCGCTTCCGTCCCGAGAGAGAGGGAGAGACCGTTGTACATCTACGTCCTGTTCTACTGTGGTCACCTGTTGTTTCAGTCTCATCCATCATTACTGTTTTGTGACCTCGAGTTGAAAATTGAGCCGTGTCTCTTTAGCAAGGTTCACCCAGCAGGCTGCAGCCAGCCACAGACTGTCACCTGTCGGTCGTGCTATCTGGTCGGATAGTTCTATCATTCTTCAGCAGAAACCGGAATGGTGTACAAGAGGACGAGGATTCTCCACATTCTAAAATTTGTGGTCGTCGAAACTACAATCAACTACACGTCACTGGTCTAACAGATTTTTTTTTTAACATTTGTTGTGTAATAATGTTAAAATGTTATGTTTGCTCTATTTTGTTATTGTATTCAATTTCTGAAAAAATTAAGATCTCTGAATACCTAGGAATGTAATTTTGGAAAACCTAAATGTTGAAAACTAGAAATATAGTAGTGAAATTCTATTAAAGTGGAAATGTACAATTTTTTCACATGGACCCGTTCTCGAGATAGAGCTCTCTAGTATGAGAGTTATTGCAATGTGTCTAGGACGTAGGCTCTGGAAAATGATAATTGTCATTTTCTTGCTCCGCATTCATTGGTGCCAGGGTATTCCCAGCAGGAAATTAACCAACTCTTCTATAAGTGGGGAGACATCAATGCTCTGGTTATGGTGCAGAAAAATAGAAAAGGAACAGCATTAATAGAATATAAGACCAAAAATGCAGCGGATATGGCAGTGCAGTTTGAGAGAGGTCAAACTGGCAAACCAGTAAAAGTTACACACATGTGAGAGGCACCTCACAAAAAGCCTCATATCCTCCAAAAAAAATCCTAAAAATTATGAGTGTAAGGACAAATCCAATTTAAACTTTGACTAGTTGTCGTGAATCAGTAGAGAATGTGAGCCAAACCAGTTAAATGTTTCTCAATCAAATTTTATAATAATAAACAAGTTGTTTGATTGCTTTGGATGAAAATAATCTTTTATAATTTGTACAAAAATATATATCTCATGTTGTCTTGATTTGTCCAAGAAACCGACCTTCAAATACTTCTTACTTAGTTTTATTTTCCCATTATGTGTGTTGCATGTCTCTGTCTGCGGAGGCATACTTCTCTGTTCCTTAGAGAAGGGTGGTAGACACCACAAGAGTGGTAGGTGGGAACTGCTAGAGTGATAGACACTCAGATCCCTACGTCTGGGATACTCTTGGATGTAGGTTCGATTAATATATTCCCCTTTATTATTAATTATTAATTACCCCTCACAGAGCAGCCATGAGACCCCCCATAACAGTAGATCTACTTTTGAAGCGAAGGGGGAAGGTGCGAAATGGACGGCATTTGTGAACACTGGCAGTAAAGGAAATTTCACGAAAAATTCAGCCTTCAACAAGTTGAGACATTTTACCTTAGGAGTTGTGGAAATAATTTGACTGGGCAAAAGATAGACATCTTGGGACAAGATAACTTTGACATAAGTACGTTTTCTAGAGACATTTTAATCGGTATGGATTTCTTGAAAAGATTTGATTACTCCTAGTCTGCACAAAAGTTGCGAGGAACTGCAGATTGTAGCTGGGAAAGATTTTTTATGTTGAAATGGTCGACCATCCTCCATTAGTGGCTTTAATTAAAAGGAAGCAGAAGTATAGCGTAAATTACCCAAAATTACTTTTCATGTCTCTTCCAGACACTAATAAGAGGTCATGTGGGATGTATGCACTGACCAAGCAAAAGTTGCCCACCACATTTTGTAAAATTCATTAAAGTGTCCGTGGGATGTCACATCCTACCAGGAAATACCCTACAGGTGCCTGGAAGATGTCAAGTAATAATTCCTCACCATCTAATTGTGGTGCTTGATTAAGGTGCACTTATTCCAATAAACTCAACGACACTGAAGCCGCTTCCGTCCCGAGAGAGAGGGAGAGACCGTTGTACATCTACGTCCTGTTCTACTGTGGTCACCTGTTGTTTCAGTCTCATCCATCATTACTGTTTTGTGACCTCGAGTTGAAAATTGAGCCGTGTCTCTTTAGCAAGGTTCACCCAGCAGGCTGCAGCCAGCCACAGACTGTCACCTGTCGGTCGTGCTATCTGGTCGGATAGTTCTATCATTCTTCAGCAGAAACCGGAATGGTGTACAAGAGGACGAGGATTCTCCACATTCTAAAATTTGTGGTCGTCGAAACTACAATCAACTACACGTCACTGGTCTAACAGATTTTTTTTTTAACATTTGTTGTGTAATAATGTTAAAATGTTATGTTTGCTCTATTTTGTTATTGTATTCAATTTCTGAAAAAATTAAGATCTCTGAATACCTAGGAATGTAATTTTGGAAAACCTAAATGTTGAAAACTAGAAATATAGTAGTGAAATTCTATTAAAGTGGAAATGTACAATTTTTTCACATGGACCCGTTCTCGAGATAGAGCTCTCTAGTATGAGAGTTATTGCAATGTGTCTAGGACGTAGGCTCTGGAAAATGATAATTGTCATTTTCTTGCTCCGCATTCATTGGTGCCAGGGTATTCCCAGCAGGAAATTAACCAACTCTTCTATAAGTGGGGAGACATCAATGCTCTGGTTATGGTGCAGAAAAATAGAAAAGGAACAGCATTAATAGAATATAAGACCAAAAATGCAGCGGATATGGCAGTGCAGTTTGAGAGAGGTCAAACTGGCAAACCAGTAAAAGTTACACACATGTGAGAGGCACCTCACAAAAAGCCTCATATCCTCCAAAAAAAATCCTAAAAATTATGAGTGTAAGGACAAATCCAATTTAAACTTTGAATCTAGTTGTCGTGAATCAGTAGAGAATGTGAGCCAAACCAGTTAAATGTTTCTCAATCAAATTTTATAATAATAAACAAGTTGTTTGATTGCTTTGGATGAAAATAATCTTTTATAATTTGTACAAAAATATATATCTCATGTTGTCTTGATTTGTCCAAGAAACCGACCTTCAAATACTTCTTACTTAGTTTTATTTTCCCATTATGTGTGTTGCATGTCTCTGTCTGCGGAGGCATACTTCTCTGTTCCTTAGAGAAGGGTGGTAGACACCACAAGAGTGGTAGGTGGGAACTGCTAGAGTGATAGACACTCAGATCCCTACGTCTGGGATACTCTTGGATGTAGGTTCGATTAATATATTCCCCTTTATTATTAATTATTAATTACCCCTCACAGAGCAGCCATGAGACCCCCCATAACAGTAGATCTACTTTTGAAGCGAAGGGGGAAGGTGCGAAATGGACGGCATTTGTGAACACTGGCAGTAAAGGAAATTTCACGAAAAATTCAGCCTTCAACAAGTTGAGACATTTTACCTTAGGAGTTGTGGAAATAATTTGACTGGGCAAAAGATAGACATCTTGGGACAAGATAACTTTGACATAAGTACGTTTTCTAGAGACATTTTAATCGGTATGGATTTCTTGAAAAGATTTGATTACTCCTAGTCTGCACAAAAGTTGCGAGGAACTGCAGATTGTAGCTGGGAAAGATTTTTTATGTTGAAATGGTCGACCATCCTCCATTAGTGGCTTTAATTAAAAGGAAGCAGAAGTATAGCGTAAATTACCCAAAATTACTTTTCATGTCTCTTCCAGACACTAATAAGAGGTCATGTGGGATGTATGCACTGACCAAGCAAAAGTTGCCCACCACATTTTGTAAAATTCATTAAAGTGTCCGTGGGATGTCACATCCTACCAGGAAATACCCTACAGGTGCCTGGAAGATGTCAAGTAATAATTCCTCACCATCTAATTGTGGTGCTTGATTAAGGTGCACTTATTCCAATAAACTCAACGACACTGAAGCCGCTTCCGTCCCGAGAGAGAGGGAGAGACCGTTGTACATCTACGTCCTGTTCTACTGTGGTCACCTGTTGTTTCAGTCTCATCCATCATTACTGTTTTGTGACCTCGAGTTGAAAATTGAGCCGTGTCTCTTTAGCAAGGTTCACCCAGCAGGCTGCAGCCAGCCACAGACTGTCACCTGTCGGTCGTGCTATCTGGTCGGATAGTTCTATCATTCTTCAGCAGAAACCGGAATGGTGTACAAGAGGACGAGGATTCTCCACATTCTAAAATTTGTGGTCGTCGAAACTACAATCAACTACACGTCACTGGTCTAACAGATTTTTTTTTTAACATTTGTTGTGTAATAATGTTAAAATGTTATGTTTGCTCTATTTTGTTATTGTATTCAATTTCTGAAAAAATTAAGATCTCTGAATACCTAGGAATGTAATTTTGGAAAACCTAAATGTTGAAAACTAGAAATATAGTAGTGAAATTCTATTAAAGTGGAAATGTACAATTTTTTCACATGGACCCGTTCTCGAGATAGAGCTCTCTAGTATGAGAGTTATTGCAATGTGTCTAGGACGTAGGCTCTGGAAAATGATAATTGTCATTTTCTTGCTCCGCATTCATTGGTGCCAGGGTATTCCCAGCAGGAAATTAACCAACTCTTCTATAAGTGGGGAGACATCAATGCTCTGGTTATGGTGCAGAAAAATAGAAAAGGAACAGCATTAATAGAATATAAGACCAAAAATGCAGCGGATATGGCAGTGCAGTTTGAGAGAGGTCAAACTGGCAAACCAGTAAAAGTTACACACATGTGAGAGGCACCTCACAAAAAGCCTCATATCCTCCAAAAAAAATCCTAAAAATTATGAGTGTAAGGACAAATCCAATTTAAACTTTGAATCTAGTTGTCGTGAATCAGTAGAGAATGTGAGCCAAACCAGTTAAATGTTTCTCAATCAAATTTTATAATAATAAACAAGTTGTTTGATTGCTTTGGATGAAAATAATCTTTTATAATTTGTACAAAAATATATATCTCATGTTGTCTTGATTTGTCCAAGAAACCGACCTTCAAATACTTCTTACTTAGTTTTATTTTCCCATTATGTGTGTTGCATGTCTCTGTCTGCGGAGGCATACTTCTCTGTTCCTTAGAGAAGGGTGGTAGACACCACAAGAGTGGTAGGTGGGAACTGCTAGAGTGATAGACACTCAGATCCCTACGTCTGGGATACTCTTGGATGTAGGTTCGATTAATATATTCCCCTTTATTATTAATTATTAATTACCCCTCACAGAGCAGCCATGAGACCCCCCATAACAGTAGATCTACTTTTGAAGCGAAGGGGGAAGGTGCGAAATGGACGGCATTTGTGAACACTGGCAGTAAAGGAAATTTCACGAAAAATTCAGCCTTCAACAAGTTGAGACATTTTACCTTAGGAGTTGTGGAAATAATTTGACTGGGCAAAAGATAGACATCTTGGGACAAGATAACTTTGACATAAGTACGTTTTCTAGAGACATTTTAATCGGTATGGATTTCTTGAAAAGATTTGATTACTCCTAGTCTGCACAAAAGTTGCGAGGAACTGCAGATTGTAGCTGGGAAAGATTTTTTATGTTGAAATGGTCGACCATCCTCCATTAGTGGCTTTAATTAAAAGGAAGCAGAAGTATAGCGTAAATTACCACAAAATTACTTTTCATGTCTCTTCCAGACACTAATAAGAGGTCATGTGGGATGTATGCACTGACCAAGCAAAAGTTGCCCACCCACATTTTGTAAAATTCATTAAAGTGTCCGTTGGGATGTCACATCCTACCAGGAAAATACCCTACAGGTGCCTGGAAGATGTCAAGTAATAATTCCTCACCATCTAATTGTGGTGCTTGATTAAGGTGCACTTATTCCAATAAACTCAACGACACTGAAGCCGCTTCCGTCCCGAGAGAGAGGGAGAGACCGTTGTACATCTACGTCCTGTTCTACTGTGGTCACCTGTTGTTTCAGTCTCATCCATCATTACTGTTTTGTGACCTCGAGTTGAAAATTGAGCCGTGTCTCTTTAGCAAGGTTCACCCAGCAGGCTGCAGGCCAGCCACAGACTGTCACCTGTCGGTCGTGCTATCTGGTCGGATAGTTCTATCATTCTTCAGCAGAAACCGGAATGGTGTACAAGAGGACGAGGATTCTCCACATTCTAAAATTTGTGGTCGTCGAAACTACAATCAACCTACACGTCACTGGTCTAACAGATTTTTTTTTAACATTTGTTGTGTAATAATGTTAAAATGTTATGTTTGCTCTATTTTGTTATTGTATTCAATTTCTGAAAAAATTAAGATCTCTGAATACCTAGGAATGTAATTTTGGAAAACCTAAATGTTGAAAACTAGAAATATAGTAGTGAAATTCTATTAAAGTGGAAATGTACAATTTTTTCACATGGACCCGTTTCTCGAGATAGAGCTCTCTAGTATGAGAGTTATTGCAATGTGTCTAGGACGTAGGCTCTGGAAAATGATAATTGTCATTTTCTTGCTCCGCATTCATTGGTGCCAGGGTATTCCCAGCAGGAAATTAACCAACTCTTCTATAAGTGGGGAGACATCAATGCTCTGGTTATGGTGCAGAAAAATAGAAAAGGAACAGCATTAATAGAATATAAGACCAAAAATGCAGCGGATATGGCAGTGCAGTTTGAGAGAGGTCAAACTGGCAAACCAGTAAAAAGTTACACACATGTGAGAGGCACACTCACAAAAAGCCTCATATCCTCCAAAAAAAATCCTAAAAATTATGAGTGTAAGGACAAATCCAATTTAAAACTTTGACTCTAGTTTGTCGTGAATCAGTAGAGAATGTTGAGCCAAACCAGTTAAATGTTTCTCAATCAAATTTTATAATAATAAACAAGTTGTTTGATTGCTTTGGATGAAAAATATCTTTTATAATTGTACAAAAATATATATCTCATGTTGTCTTGATTTGTCCAAGAACCCGACCTTCAAATACTTCTTACTTTAGTTTTATTTTCCCATTATGTGTGTTGCATGTCTCTGTCTGCGGAGGCATACTTCTCTGTTCCTTAGAGAAGGGTGGTAGACACCACAAGAGTGGTAGGTGGGAACTGCTAGAGTGATAGACACTCAGATCCCTAAGTCTGGGATACTCTTGGATGTAGGTTCGATTAATATATTCCCCTTTATTATTAATTATTAATTACCCCTCACAGAGCAGCCATGAGACCCCCCATAACAGTAGATCTACTTTTGAAGCGAAGGGGGAAAGGTGCGAAATGGACGGCATTTGTGAACACTGGCAGTAAAGGAAATTTCACGAAAAATTCAGCCTTCAACAAGTTGAGACATTTTACCTTAGGAGTTGTGGAAATAATTTGACTGGGCAAAAGATAGACATCTTGGGACAAGATAACTTGACATAAGTACGTTTTCTAGAGACATTTTAATCGGTATGGATTTCTTGAAAGATTTGATTACTCCTAGTCTGCACAAAAGTTGCGAGGAACTGCAGATTGTAGCTGGGAAAGATTTTTATGTTGAAATGGTCGACCATCCTCCATTAGTGGCTTTAATTAAAAGGAAGCAGAAGTATAGCGTAAATTACCCAAAATTACTTTTCATGTCTCTTCCAGACACTAATAAGAGGTCATGTGGGATGTATGCACTGACCAAGCAAAAGTTGCCCACCACATTTTGTAAAAATTCATTAAAGTGTCCGTGGGATGTCACATCCTACCAGGAAATACCCTACAGGTGCCTGGAAGATGTCAAGTAATAATTCCTCACCATCTAATTGTGGTGCTTGATTAAGGTGCACTTATTCCAATAAACTCAACGACACTGAAGCCGCTTCCGTCCCGAGAGAGAGGGAGAGACCGTTGTACATCTACGTCCTGTTCTACTGTGGTCACCTGTTGTTTCAGTCTCATCCATCATTACTGTTTTGTGACCTCGAGTTGAAAATTGAGCCGTGTCTCTTTAGCAAGGTTCACCCAGCAGGCTGCAGCCAGCCACAGACTGTCACCTGTCGGTCGTGCTATCTGGTCGGATAGTTCTATCATTCTTCAGCAGAAACCGGAATGGTGTACAAGAGGACGAGGATTCTCCACATATCTAAAATTTGTGGTCGTCGAAACTACAATCAACTACACGTCCCTGGTCTAACAGATTTTTTTTTTAAACATTTGTTGTGTAATAAGTTAAAATGTTATGTTTGCTCTATGTTGTTATTGTATTCAATTTCTGAAAAAATTAAGATCTCTGAATACCTAGGAATGTAATTTTGGAAAACCTAAATGTTTGAAAACTAGAAATATAGTAGTGAAATTCTATTAAAGTGGAAATGTACAATTTTTTCACATGGACCCGTTCTCGAGATAGAGCTCTCTAGTATGAGAGTTATTGCAATGTGTCTAGGACGTAGGCTCTGGAAAATGATAATTGTCATTTTCTTGCTCCGCATTCATTGGTGCCAGGGTATTCCCAGCAGGAAATTAACCAACTCTTCTATAAGTGGGGAGACATCAATGCTCTGGTTATGGTGCAGAAAAATAGAAAAGGAACAGCATTAATAGAATATAAGACCAAAAATGCAGCGGATATGGCAGTGCAGTTTGAGAGAGGTCAAACTGGCAAACCAGTAAAAGTTACCACATGTGAGAGGCACCTCACAAAAAGCCTCATATCCTCCAAAAAAAATCCTAAAAATTATGAGTGTAAGGACAAATCCAATTTAAACTTTGACTCTAGTTGTCGTGAATCAGTAGAGAATGTGAGCCAAACCAGTTAAATGTTTCTCAATCAATTTTATAATAATAAACAAGTTGTTTGATTGCTTTGGATGAAAATAATCTTTTATAATTTGTACAAAAATATATATCTCATGTTGTCTTGATTTGTCCAAGAAACCGACCTTCAAATACTTCTTACTTAGTTTTATTTTCCCATTATGTGTGTTGCATGTCTCTGTCTGCGGAGGCATACTTCTCTGTTCCTTAGAGAAGGGTGGTAGACACCACAAGAGTGGTAGGTGGGAACTGCTAGAGTGATAGACACTCAGATCCCTACGTCTGGGATACTCTTGGATGTAGGTTCGATTAATATATTCCCCTTTATTATTAATTATTAATTACCCCTCACAGAGCAGCCATGAGACCCCCCATAACAGTAGATCTACTTTTGAAGCGAAGGGGGAAGGTGCGAAATGGACGGCATTTGTGAACACTGGCAGTAAAGGAAATTTCACGAAAAATTCAGCCTTCAACAAGTTGAGACATTTTACCTTAGGAGTTGTGGAAATAATTTGACTGGGCAAAAGATAGACATCTTGGGACAAGATAACTTTGACATAAGTACGTTTTCTAGAGACATTTTAATCGGTATGGATTTCTTGAAAAGATTTGATTACTCCTAGTCTGCACAAAAGTTGCGAGGAACTGCAGATTGTAGCTGGGAAAGATTTTTTATGTTGAAATGGTCGACCATCCTCCATTAGTGGCTTTAATTAAAAGGAAGCAGAAGTATAGCGTAAATTACCCAAAATTACTTTTCATGTCTCTTCCAGACACTAATAAGAGGTCATGTGGGATGTATGCACTGACCAAGCAAAAGTTGCCCACCACATTTTGTAAAATTCATTAAAGTGTCCGTGGGATGTCACATCCTACCAGGAAATACCCTACAGGTGCCTGGAGATGTCAAGTAATAATTCCTCACCATCTAATTGTGGTGCTTGATTAAGGTGCACTTATTCCAATAAACTCAACGACACTGAAGGCCGCTTCCGTCCCGAGAGAGAGGGAGAGACCGTTGTACATCTACGTCCTGTTCTACTGTGGTCACCTGTTGTTTCAGTCTCATCCATCATTACTGTTTTGTGACCTCGAGTTGAAAATTGAGCCGTGTCTCTTTAGCAAGGTTCACCCAGCCAGGCTGCAGCCAGCCACAGACTGTCACCTGTCGGTCGTGCTATCTGGTCGGATAGTTCTATCATTCTTCAGCAGAAACCGGAATGGTGTACAAGAGGACGAGGATTCTCCACATTCTAAAATTTGTGGTCGTCGAAACTACAATCAACTACACGTCACTGGTCTAACAGATTTTTTTTTAACATTTGTTGTGTAATAATGTTAAAATGTTATGTTTGCTCTATTTTTGTTATTGTATTCAATTTCTGAAAAAATTATGATCTCTGAATACCTAGGAATGTAATTTTGGAAAACCTAAATGTTTAAAACTAGAAATATAGTAAGTGAAATTCTATTAAAGTGGAAATGTACAATTTTTTCACATGGACCCGTTCTCGAGATAGAGCTCTCTAGTATGAGAGTTATTGCAATGTGTCTAGGACGTAGGCTCTGGAAAATGATAATTGTCATTTTCTTGCTCCGCATCATTGGTGCCAGGGTATTCCCAGCAGGAAATTAACCAACTCTTCTATAAGTGGGGAGACATCAATGCTCTGGTTATGGGTGCAGAAAAATAGAAAAGGAACAGCATTAATAGAATATAAGACCAAAAATGCAGCGGATATGGCAGTGCAGTTTGAGAGAGGTCAAACTGGCAAACCAGTAAAAGTTACACACATGTGAGAGGCACCTCACAAAAAGCCTCATATCCTCCAAACAAAATCCTAAAAATTATGTAGTGGTAAGGACAAATCCAATTTAAAACTTTGAATCTAGTTGTCGTGAATCAGTAGAGAATGTGAGCCAAACCAGTTAAATGTTTCTCAATCAAATTTTATAATAATTAACAAGTTGTTTGATTGCTTTGGATGAAAATAATCTTTTATAATTTGTACAAAAATATATATCTCATGTTGTCTTGATTTGTCCAAGAAACCGACCTTCAAATACTTCTTACTTAGTTTTATTTTCCCATTATGTGTGTTGCATGTCTCTGTCTGCGGAGGCATACTTCTCTGTTCCTTAGAGAAGGGTGGTAGGACACCACAAGAGTGGTAGGTGGGAAACTGCTAGAGTGATAGACACTCAGATCCCTACGTCTGGGATACTCTTGGATGTAGGTTCGATTAATATATTCCCCCTTTATTATTAATTATTTATTACCCCTCACAGAGCAGCCATGAGACCCCCCATAACAGTAGAATCTTACTTTTGAAGCGAAGGGGGAAGGTGCGAAATGGACGGCATTTGTGAACACTGGCAGTAAGGAAATTTCACGAAAAATTCAGCCTTCAACAAGTTGAGGACATTTTACCTTAGGAGTTGTGGAAATAATTTGACTGGGGCAAAAGATAGACATCTTGGGACAAGATAACTTTGACATAAGTACGTTTTCTAGAGACATTTTAATCGGTATGGATTTCTTGAAAAGATTTGATTACTCCTAGTCTGCACAAAAGTTGCGAGGAACTGCAGATTGTAGCTGGGAAAGATTTTTTTTATGTTGATAATGGTCGACCATCCTCCATTAGTGGCTTTAATTAAAAGGAAGCAGAAGTATAGCGTAAATTACCCAAAATTACTTTTCATGTCTCTTCCAGACACTAATAAGAGGTCATGTGGGATGTATGCACTGACCAAGCAAAGTTGCCCACCACATTTTGTAAATTCATTAAAGTGTCCGTGGGATGTCACATCCTACCAGGAAATACCCTACAGGTGCCTGGAAGATGTCAAGTAATTAATTCCTCACCATCTAATTGTGGTGCTTGATTAAGGTGCACTTATTCCAATAAACTCAACGACACTGAAGCCGCTTCCGTCCCGAGAGAGAGGGGAGACCGTTGTACATCTACGTCCTGTTCTACTGTGGTCACCTGTTGTTTCAGTCTCATCCATCATTAATGTTTTGTGACCTCGAGTTGAAAATTGAGCCGTGTCTCTTTAGCAAGGTTCACCCAGCAGGCTGCAGCCAGCCACAGACTGTCACCTGTCGGTCGTGCTATCTGGTCGGATAGTTCTATCATTCTTCAGCAGAAACCGGAATGGTGTACAAGAGGACGAGGATTCTCCACATTCTAAAATTTGTGGTCGTCGAAACTACAATCAACTACACGTCACTGGTCTAACAGATTTTTTTTTTAACATTTGTTGTGTAATAATGTTAAAATGTTATGTTTGCTCTATTTTGTTATTGTATTCAATTTCTGAAAAAATTAAGATCTCTGAATACCTAGGAATGTAATTTTGGAAAACCTAAATGTTGAAAACTAGAAATATAGTAGTGAAATTCTATTAAAGTGGAAATGTACAATTTTTTCACATGGACCCGTTCTCGAGATAGAGCTCTCTAGTATGAGAGTTATTGCAATGTGTCTAGGACGTAGGCTCTGGAAAATGATAATTGTCATTTTCTTGCTCCGCATTCATTGGTGCCAGGGTATTCCCAGCAGGAAATTAACCAACTCTTCTATAAGTGGGGAGACATCAATGCTCTGGTTATGGTGCAGAAAAATAGAAAAGGAACAGCATTAATAGAATATAAGACCAAAAATGCAGCGGATATGGCAGTGCAGTTTGAGAGAGGTCAAACTGGCAAACCAGTAAAAGTTACACACATGTGAGAGGCACCTCACAAAAAGCCTCATATCCTCCAAAAAAAATCCTAAAATTATGAGTGTAAGGACAAATCCAATTTAAACTTTTGAATCTAGTTGTCGTGAATCAGTAGAGAATGTGAGCCAAACCAGTTAAATGTTTCTCAATCAAATTTTATAATAATAAACAAGTTGTTTGATTGCTTTGGATGAAAATAATCTTTTATAATTTGTACAAAAATATATATCTCATGTTGTCTTGATTTGTCCAAGAAACCGACCTTCAAATACTTCTTACTTAGTTTTATTTTCCCATTATGTGTGTTGCATGTCTCTGTCTGCGGAGGCATACTTCTCTGTTCCTTAGAGAAGGGTGGTAGACACCACAAGAGTGGTAGGTGGGAACTGCTAGAGTGATAGACACTCAGATCCCTACGTCTGGGATACTCTTGGATGTAGGTTCGATTAATATATTTCCCCTTTATTATTAATTATTAATTACCCCTCACAGAGCAGCCATGAGACCCCCCATAACAGTAGATCTACTTTTGAAGCGAAGGGGGAAGGTGCGAAATGGACGGCATTTGTGAACACTGGCAGTAAAGGAAATTTCACGAAAAATTCCAGCCTTCAACAAGTTGAGACACTTTTACCTTAGGAGTTGTGGAAATAATTTGACTGGGCAAAAGATAGACATCTTGGGACAAGATAACTTTGACATAAGTACGTTTTCTAGAGACATTTTAATCGGTATGGATTTCTTGAAAAGATTTGATTACTCCTAGTCTGCACAAAAGTTGCGAGGAACTGCAGATTGTAGCTGGGAAAGATTTTTTATGTTGAAATGGTCGACCATCCTCCATTAGTGGCTTTAATTAAAAGGAAGCAGAAGTATAGCGTAAATTACCCAAAATTACTTTTCATGTCTCTTCCAGACACTAATAAGAGGTCATGTGGGATGTATGCACTGACCAAGCAAAAGTTGCCCACCACATTTTGTAAAATTCATTAAAGTGTCCGTGGGATGTCACATCCTACCAGGAAATACCCTACAGGTGCCTGGAAGATGTCAAGTAATAATTCCTCACCATCTAATTGTGGTGCTTGATTAAGGTGCACTTATTCCAATAAACTCAACGACACTGAAGCCGCTTCCGTCCCGAGAGAGAGGGGAGACCGTTGTACATCTACGTCCTGTTCTACTGTGGTCACCTGTTGTTTCAGTCTCATCCATCATTACTGTTTTGTGACCTCGAGTTGAAAATTGAGCCGTGTCTCTTTAGCAAGGTTCACCCAGCAGGCTGCAGCCAGCCACAGACTGTCACCTGTCGGTCGTGCTATCTGGTCGGATAGTTCTATCATTCTTCAGCAGAAACCGGAATGGTGTACAAGAGGACGAGGATTCTCCACATTCTAAAATTTGTGGTCGTCGAAACTACAATCAACTACACGTCACTGGTCTAACAGATTTTTTTTTTAACATTTGTTGTGTAATAATGTTAAAATGTTATGTTTGCTCTATTTTGTTATTGTATTCAATTTCTGAAAAAATTAAGATCTCTGAATACCTAGGAATGTAATTTTGGAAAACCTAAATGTTGAAAACTAGAAATATAGTAGTGAAATTCTATTAAAGTGGAAATGTACAATTTTTTCACATGGACCCGTTCTCGAGATAGAGCTCTCTAGTATGAGAGTTATTGCAATGTGTCTAGGACGTAGGCTCTGGAAAATGATAATTGTCATTTTCTTGCTCCGCATTCATTGGTGCCAGGGTATTCCCAGCAGGAAATTAACCAACTCTTCTATAAGTGGGGAGACATCAATGCTCTGGTTATGGTGCAGAAAAATAGAAAAGGAACAGCATTAATAGAATATAAGACCAAAAATGCAGCGGATATGGCAGTGCAGTTTGAGAGAGGTCAAACTGGCAAACCAGTAAAAGTTACACACATGTGAGAGGCACCTCACAAAAAGCCTCATATCCTCCAAAAAAAATCCTAAAAATTATGAGTGTAAGGACAAATCCAATTTAAACTTTGAATCTAGTTGTCGTGAATCAGTAGAGAATGTGAGCCAAACCAGTTAAATGTTTCTCAATCAAATTTTATAATAATAAACAAGTTGTTTGATTGCTTTGGATGAAAATAATCTTTTATAATTTGTACAAAAATATATATCTCATGTTGTCTTGATTTGTCCAAGAAACCGACCTTCAAATACTTCTTACTTAGTTTTATTTTCCCATTATGTGTGTTGCATGTCTCTGTCTGCGGAGGCATACTTCTCTGTTCCTTAGAGAAGGGTGGTAGACACCACAAGAGTGGTAGGTGGGAACTGCTAGAGTGATAGACACTCAGATCCCTACGTCTGGGATACTCTTGGATGTAGGTTCGATTAATATATTCCCCTTTATTATTAATTATTAATTACCCCTCACAGAGCAGCCATGAGAC